>NC_081406.1:381551566-381857079 GCF_030272615.1 Cryptomeria japonica | reverse complement strand
TAACTGACATGACGTGATTCATTTGCTAGGGTAAAGGATAGATATTTCTATTATGTTCATCTTTTAGATTTCAATTTAAGAATTGTGACATAATTTTATCTCTGTTTCCTTTTTACATTCATTTCATTTATATACTTAATATCAAGTTAATCCATTAAAGTAATTCTAATGAGATTTCTGCCACTATTACAATCTAAATTAACATTACCAATTTACCTTTTTTTTTTCACACTTTAATTTCAATATTTAACTACCATGCCATATGCATAATTCTCAACGTTTTATGAATTTAAATAACTACGTTTATCCATATGAGATACGTTATACATTTAAATTTGAATCCATTTAATTTACACCATACACTTTGCAAGAATACAACCATTCAAGATAATTTAAAACATAAAACAAAGTACACTATAAACATCGCTCGACACAGAATATGATCTCGGAGTTCACCCTGGATGGGCTACATCTCCGGGTCTGCTCAACTGCAAGACCCTTTTGGTATTTAATATAGTTAAGGTTACATAATTACATGTCTTTACAATCTTGCCACTTAGGCGATTACAATCAATATACAACAGACACTTCGGACATTAATTACACAATGATCCCTTTTGTAACGGATCCTACTAAGTACATCAAGTAAAAAAAAAGGCAAGGATTCCTTAATAGGTGGTACCTTAAATGGGGTCTAGACCGACGTTGGATAGACCAAGGAAAACAGATGACGGGGTCCCCACAAATTTCCAAATTAATAGATCATGCACAAACGTTAACGAGTAAATACAACATTTTCTCAAATTGACATAAACGTCTATTCAAATTAGTTAACACTAGATCCCCACTAATGATAAGATGGTTTTCAACAATAGTCTAGCCCCCTTTCTAACGACACAAAACAAAATTTCCCCTTTTTCTATGAAGAACAAATACATAATGAGTGAATGACAAAAAGGAAAGGAATCATTTCCGAGCTAAATTAGCTTCTATTGTATACATTTAAGGATCAAAACCATCACCTCCATTTAATTTACCCTTTATCATATAGTTATTTATCATTTGGGTTTAAAAATTACAATGAAGGTCATTGCTATATTAAGGCCCATAATTCTATATATATATATTTAATAATACATGCTAAATAGGTGTTACCCATATTAGCATATATTTTAAATATATACCTTTATCCCCTTTTGGTTAAACATACTTGCTAGAGTATAAACTACATCTCATTATCTTTTTAATACCAAAATAGTTCTTATGATAACTTTATACTAATAAGTAAAATCCCCTTTTCTTTTATTTTAAACATTATATATACTAATATAAAATCCCAACTCATTTTGAAAATACAATATATTACTTAAAACAGGTTTTACACCAATAACATCTCCCCATTTTATAAAATGAAAACCCCCATTTCATGTTTAACTATACTGATAAGATTTTTTTTTTTAAAAAAAAAACATTTTAAAAACAAGCAAAGGGCGGCCAAACCCTAGCCGAGCCGAGCCCTAACCGCAGGGAACTGCGGCCACCATGACGGGCGCAGCCGGGGGTTCTGCGTCCGCCATGGGGGACGCAGTCCCTACGGCTCCCCCACACAGTGGTGCCGGAAGGGGCTGCGGCCTCCAAAGGAGACGCAGTCCCCTTCGGCCCCCACTGTGTGTGGGCGCCGGGGTAGCTGCGAGCGGCGCGCGTGGGGAGGGGACGGGTCGAGCTTCGGCTCCCCCCCCCGAACCCCATAATTTTTTTGCATTAAATTTTTTTTGTGTTTAAATTTTTTTTTTTCTTTTCTTTCCTTCATTCGATTTACAGTTCGAATCTACCCCCTTTTTTTTGGGTAACATATGAATCCGATTTTCAGTTGGGTTTTATCAAAATAAATCTCAAATACAGGGATAATGCATTCATAGCTCCCGTCATCTTATTGTTCTTTTATTCTTTTTTGTTTACAGACCCATTCATTCCCAGATTTGTATCAAAATCTCCATTATGAAAAAGAATGTCTCCTATCAAATTTAAAACCACAAAATCCTTTAACAACAAGGATTTGATTCAAAATAACCAAGTTGGGAAGAGACTGAAAACTAACTTCAAACACATTCATGAGAAATACTTTTTTTTTTTTTTTAATCTTGTATTCAACAATAGATCAAGAAGAAGATACGAATCCTACCTCATAGTGCAGATTCCAGGCTTGAATCTTGATGAAGAGCTTTCCCAATCTGCTGCTTCAATGCAAAATCCCTCTTTTTTTTCCAAAAAAAAACTTCCCAAGCAATAGAACCCCCAAAATGCTTACCAAACTAGGTTAAAAATGAAACCCTAATTTTGCCCTAATTTCAATTTCGAATTTAGGGTTTTATTTCTAAAATACAATAAATGAAAATCCAAATGGGAATCATTCATTCCCTCCTTGTTCATTTTTCTTTTAAAATTTAAAAGCTTCTATTTCATATTCAACTCTAATTTAATTTACTGAAAATCAAACTTTTATATTTTATCAACTATACAAGTAAGAAGAAATAATTTCTTTTAAATAATAATAATTTTCCCTTTTCCCTCCAAATGCGAAAATGCGTAATTTATTGCTATCTCCCAAATGTCTTTTAAATTTTTCCTTTCCAAAAACGCATAATCTCATTAAATTCATTATTTTAAAATTAGCTATTAAATTAACTCGCTACAACATAATAAAACGACATTTTTAAATAAATGACTAATCTAATGCAAGAGTTTAATTTATTCTAATTTCTCGACTACAAATGCATAAAAGTTACAAATGCGTAAATGAGCACACTAACCTCAGTTAAATACCTTAAACTTGCTACAATAATAATTTAAAGCAAGTCTCTTTAATTACTGATTAATCGTATAAAGAAGCTACCTATTTAAATTTCTATATCTCTAATGTGTACGTTTAATCATAATTTTAAATTTAATACTTAGGATAACAAACCTCACTTACCTCGTGCAAGGCACGCAAATCGAGGTAGTCCTCCAAATCTCTCGACATGCATCCCAATGAAAAGCAAGCCCCACGAACCCACACATGGTGCTCACCTAACCATGGCTAAGGCAAGACGAGAGTTATATGACCACAAATCCGAATTCAAAAGATGAAGGAGCATACTCAACCTTGCAAATTTCCAAAGGAGATGAACCTTGCCCTAAGCGGTGTTGTACCTGCAATCTCCTGCACCCATGAATTCATACAAGCATGCATATACATATACATATTCAATGAAGGCGTTAGCTCAAGATTTATCTCAAGGGTTAGGGAACAATTGCATTTACACGAAAATCGATGCAAAAGCACAATAATAAGTATGCACAATTTATTTATATTATCTAAACTACACATTGCATATCGGTTACTCTACCATTCAAAAATGCCACATAGGAAGTCAATCAAGGTTAAACGGGTTTTAAAAGTCCGACTAGGGTATGGGCATTACAGATTGGTCCTGAAAGCTTCCTCTCAAGGTTGAGGGTACATCAGACTTTAACATCTGATGGCCCTCAGATCCTTTTGTTTTTCACCCCCCTATTCCCTCATTTACACGTCAGGTTTTAAAACCCAACATGCAGGCTAATGAGTGGAGATCTCTCCACATATCGGAATGTAAAGTCAGATATGGAGGGTTAAAACTCACATATTGGACTTTACGAGACGAGATTGTCTAATTGACATGTCGAGTTTTAAAACTCGACATGTCAATTGGTTGCCCTTCCCCAGCACATCAGACTTTAAAGTCTGATGTGCTGGTCTTTTGAATTATTTTTCCCTTGCACATTGGACTTGAAAGTCTGATGTGCTAATGATTTTTCCTAACTTGCCCATCAGACTTTAAAGTCTGATGTGTCAATGACTTTCCCCCAATTTGCACATCGGACTTTAAAGTCAGATATGCATGAAAAGATGTTTTATTTTTGCACATCGGACTTTAAAGTCCGATGTGCAAATTTTGACTCCTAAGGTGCAAATCGAACTTTTTTCCCCGACCTGCCAGTTTTGACAGTTTTTCTCCCAAGCCCATTCTGAGTTCGATTTTTCGATCCGGTTGATAAAATTTGGTTTTATTAACGATGATAACTATCGAAGAAGCTAATCCTCAATGTTGAATGCAGTAATTTGCAAATGTCAAGATCCCCTCACGATAAATCAGATCCTTCTTCAAGTTAGTTGGAATCTTCATTGGGTAAATCATCAGCAAAGAAGATGAAGTACAAGTATGATAAATACTTGAATTTGTACCTGAAGAGTTTAGTAGATTCAAACATCAAGGAGATCAAAGATACATAAATTGGTCATGTTAGTATGCAGGAATTTATTGATCAAGTTGAGAAAGCTCCCTCTCGCCTAACAAACTTGATCAAATCTAAGTTGCATAAATATGCTTCCTTCCCAGTTGCAGCTCATGATCCAGATTTTGTTCTTGTAGTGGCGGATCACTTTGATCCAAATACAAGACAGGTTAAGGATGCTAATCAAAATGTAGTCATGACTTTGGACAATGTTTTCTTCAACAGTGTTTTCAAATGTTCTTCAGTCGAGGAAGTGGCCGACATTTCTCAAAAAAGTGCTCAGGAGTACTATGAGAAAAATGAGGTCAAATGCAAGAAAGTAATTAATACACTTTACCTCTCTGTAGCTAAGAATTCTACCACCTCATGATGGCCTAAATACTTCCACATAAGTGACTTCAATGAGGAGTACAATGATATGGTCACCATGTTGGCACGGGTGAAGGGTTTAAAAGACTCATTATTTCCAAACCTGGGTGTGCTATTACATGAATATAATCAGGAAAGGGGCTGCAAGGATTGATATGGGTGAACAGATCAGTGATGGACTCTGTGCGCATTTGAAGGAGGTCAAAGTGAGATTGAAATTCTTTATGACTTCTTACCTGGTATATGCAGTTGCTTCTATGAAACAATATCCAGGGTTAATCTACCAAAAGTGATAAGAGGTTAGTACCTGTCTGGGTATACTATGATCAACTCACGATCAGGAATCAAGGTATCTATTTTAGGATACTCAATGATGCCTTTTTTGCTATGTGGAAGTGCATGTTTGATAAAAGCCTGCAGAAGAAAAGATTATCAGAGGCTGCATATAACAGGGTGTCTCATTTTGGATGCATTTTTATTTAGTTTCCAACATTCACTTACATCCGGATTGGATGTTTCTCAGGTGAACCCTTCATTTTACCAAGGTATCCTTCTGATAAGATCATCCTCATGGAGTTGTGTCAACAACTGATCTATGTGCATGAAAAGCAATCACAAGCACATAAGATCGGATTAAAGTTCATAGAATCTATTGGCAGGTACTCAGTTTTAACTAACCCCAAAGAAAATAGTTGGGACTCGTTAAATTTGAGTATTTTGAGAGGCCCATTTCAAAATTTTGTTCTACACTTTCACAGGACCACCTAATGAGTCAACCTTATAGGCCTATTTTTGAAGAAGTGTAAAATGGAGTTAGTTGATTATCAAAGGGTAAGGCTTGGGAAATGTGTCTTGTACCTTTCATTTGGCCTATGAAGTGTTTTGCAACTTTAAAATTTTAGTTTGGATCAGTTTATCAGGTACCCATTTCAAGGGGTGAGATGAAAGTGCATCATAGGTGCAAATTCAGATTTTATCAAGTGGCCTACTTTGAGCGCCTATAACTTTTGCCCAGTTGATCATCATATTGAAATTAAAAGCGCATTGAATTTTATGCATATAAGTGTGATTCGATGCAAAATTTCAAGTCCCTATGAATCCATTTGCTCAGTTTGTAAATCCCAATCCGTTTGCAATTTGTGTTGTTTGCACAAGTCCCTATTTTACAAGCTAGTCAGAGCCCTACTTTGCACGTGTAAAAGATGCCCAGGTGCATTTCATGTCAGAATATTTCTTCTAGGGTACTGTTGGTATAGAAGACAAGCTATATTTCCAGTTTGAAGCCCCTGTTAATCCATTTGATCAGTTTTCCAAGATGTTTTCTTGAGCCACTTTATTTAGTTTTCTGCATTTTCATTGCTACATCTTTTTAAGTGGATATTTTCATGAGCTCACCATTTGCACCTAGTCATCCTTTTGATCGAACTAAACATTCCATGGTTTTCCTTTTACTTCAAAGTATCTATGCCCTAGATTTGAGGGTCTACGGAGATCATTTGATATTTTTAGTAAAGACATTTTGAGGTCCCTACACATTGATTTGATCAGGTTCATAGTGCTGACAGAGCCAAATGGTCATCTTTGACCATTAATATTTCATCGCCCAGGATTTGTCATGAGGAATGGTTTTGCAGGATGAAATTTAACATATCAGAGTACACGCCCATCAATTTGTGAAGTCCAAAAAGGTGTTTTGACTAGTTTTAAAATTGCATCTTTGGGTTTAAATGCCAAAATGTGGCATAGTTGCCAGCGAGTTGCAAAGCTCAGTTCAGTGATCAGAAAATTGTGCCGATCAACTCCAGAGGTATGTTCAAGGTGCCTAATGCATTTCAAAGGTCAGTTGCATGAAAATGATTTTTTTTAGTTAGGCCCACTTTGGGACCCAATCTGACTCATGCCCTTGCAGTATTAATTTTATTGGCGACTTGGTTCACTGAGAGAATCTCAGAATATTTAAATTTGGATTGTGATCATGAGACATATCATAAGAGTTCAAGATGTTAATAAAAATCTAGGCAATTTTAAATTGGCGAGTTTAATGCCAAATCCTCCTTCAGCGAAAAAGAAGGGACATTAAAAAAAAATGCAAATGCAATTGGCAAGCAAAGTTCCAGTATTCTCCTGTGGAGCATTGATATGAAACGTGAAAAGAAAAGGGGGCATATTAAACCCTCAGAAAAATGCAGATTGGCAAGGTGTAATTCTGGTTTCCCCTGCCGTGAGATGGAGGCGTTGAAGTTTTTTTAAAATGTTTCTGCAAATGCAAATTGGTAGTTTTCTCCTCCCTGTCGTGAGCTAGAGTGGTGGGTGAGCTGGAGAAGGAGTTTGGGAGGCATTAAAATTTAAACAAAGTGCAATGGAAGGTGTGAAGCCAAAATCCATGATCCCTGCTAGCATCTTCCCTCTTTCACGTGGCTGCAAACAAAGAGGTACTTGAAAAAATTTCTACCAAATGCAATCTCCTCCTTGCCTGTGCCTGGGTGTGGTGTGATGGTTAAAAGGGCTCAAAACTTTAAAGCAATATGAAATGACATGGTGAATAAACCACGTTAAACCTTCAACAAATGTGGAATGGGTGTACAAGTTTCAAGAAAATGCAACGGTAGGTGTAAATTTAAATAGTCCCCTGCGATAATGTTAAAAAGGGCATTTAAACTTTAATCAAATGCATTGGCTGGTGTATAGTAAAGTCTCCCCTGCATGGTATGTAATTGTGAATGGATCAAATCAGACCCTCCCTGCATATGGCATTGGAAACCTTCAGGCAAATGCTATTGGTGAAAACAAACTCCAACGACCTCTGCCAGTCTACGAATGCCAAAGAAAGAGGTAAAAAGGCTTTAGAACTTTCTGCAAATGAAGACACTAAGAAAATCTTCAGAAAGAGGTAAAACTAGGCAAAACCGTTTATCCCACATTGGCTGGGCATGGGGACATTTTGGTATTTAAATACAAACTTAAACACAACTATAGTGTCAAAAGCTTTAGCGCTTTTGGCAAGAGGCTGCCAGCGACCCCACGCGCGTGCATGATTCCTAAGGTAAGCAAGTTTTGTAGTGGAAGGACGAGTTAACAATCGAGTAAGTTTGAGGCGATCGGACGGTGGTCGATGTGTCGCTATGCAAAGGTGCTCAAAAGTTACCCTTCGTGAACCAACGATCGATGAGCTGGCAAGTTCGGGTGGCAGATTAACTGGTGGGTCCCGGTGAGGTGTCATCCCAGTAAGACTCATGAGTGAATCATAGGATGCCATGTGGCAAGGCGTAGAGGGTAAACTAGGCGAAAATCAAAGTTAAATAATATAGTTCAGACTATATTGAGAAATTCAAAAATTTAAATGATGGCCTACATAAAAGATTAATTCGCCTAGGGGTTTTTTTTTCCCCCAAACATAGAAGTATTATATACCATCAGAAAGCTGTCAGGATGAGGAATCTAGTCATGCAATTTGTTTCAACAATCATCAAATATTTTGAGAGCAGTTTTCGTGGGCATGATGCAAAGATTTATTCTTCAGTGGGAAAAAGGGGACACTTGGCATTTTGTCATGAAATCTAATCTTTTTCCCTCTCCTTCATATTCTCATTTCTTCTCAAGTGTAAGGGGTTCCCAGTTTTTGGAATTTTTCTCCAATGGAGAAATCTGAAATTGCAAGTTCCAGTCTTATGTATGTAATTTTCTTAGCTATAATTATTGATGTTCCTATTCTCCTGTCATTGAATAGATGCATTTAGATGTAAATTTTTAGTTGCAGATCATATATATGTAAGGCATATATATATTTCCATTGGATTGTCTTTAGGCATTTTTCAATTTCAATAAATCCAGTCTTCTAGAGAGTTTGGGTTTATCCTCCTAAGTGAGAGTGTAATTCCTGTTCTTAGGCATCCTTTACAGAAAGGATATAAATTCTATGAGCAGAAATTGTGAATCTAAATTACCATTTGGATATGTATGATCCTTTGATTGAGTTTAGAATGTATTAATGTTAGGCATTAATACAGGGACATCTTTTCAATGAGTTTAATGTGAAACTTGGATTTCATTTATGGTTATTTGTATTGAATCTATGCTCAGATTGAGGCATTGATCTGTTAAAGCCAGAGGTTATTTGTAGCATTTAAAAATCAAATCATAATATCTTTTCTTTCTATTTTGTGGTAATGTCCCACCTATCTCAAGCTCCAATGTAGTTGAGAGTTAATGTGAATGTAGCTAGTTTGTAGTACTTTCCTTATTGTTGAGCTATGTCTAATATTTCTAATTTAATGGTGATGTTGTGTGTGAGTTTTAGACTATATTTGAAGTGCATCACAGGTAAACCCGCCTAGGCCTTGCAGAGCCTGAAGAGAAGAAGGACTAATATCCTTGTTAAGCTGGTCCAGATTGTCTTTTGAAAGCATAGTTGAGGTTAGCTACCTTTCAAAATTGGGTTGCAGACTACACTGGTTGCTGATTTTGTTGTTCAACATAAAAAGGAACTAGCACAAAAACATGGAGGAAGAGATACTATGGAATACTATGAGAAGATTCAAGGCACAATTTTTTTTTGATTTTCATGGCATGAAGAATAAGCTCAAGAGAAACTACACCCATGTTTTTAGATTCAAGGATGTGTGGGCAAATTACTAAGCTGATGAAGACATAAGAAGAATGGATTTCGGTCGTCTTACCCTAGAGCAGATTGAAAATATGAATTTGGTAAAAATCCTAATGACCATGGAAGACACTAATGACATAATAGACCCAGTCTATTATGAAAAGAATATTCCCAACTCTCCACTTCCTCCAGTGCAATGGTCGAAAAAGGAGAGTAAGTCTATCACTCAGAGAATCTCTCCCATTCTGGAAAATCCCAATGCATGGTTATTAAAAAAGAATCTTAGAATGAAATAACTTCCTGCTAGTTCTGGAGATGATGATAATAGCGATGGCCTGGTTGGTAAGACAACTATAGCTGAAACAAGAACCAAGGGCAAAGCAAATCCACAAGTATCATCCTTGGCTCCTGTAATGCAATCTAAGGGGAAAGGACCTAAAATAAAGTTCACAATTAAAGGGTCCAAGAAACATAAATCATCTTCAGCATCACCTAAGATAGTCTTAAAGGAATTAGAACAACAACCTGCTATAGAAACTGAGAAAAAAAATGAGTCGGAAGAAGGTGAAATTCCTCATCAAGAGGAAGCACAGGATGAAGAGCCAGCACATCATGATGAAATCAATGTCCCTACCACCTCACATGCACCTACACATCCAGAGGTTATTATTCATTCCATTGAAACTGACTCGGATCAAGAAGATGAGGGATTTGATAATGAAGAGTTAAATTTGGACATGTCACAATCAAAAGCTACTCAACAATTTTTTGCATTATCCAATTTTTCTAGTTTAGATGATATTCCTTCAACCAAAATTGAATCTTCAATGTTGGAGTTTCCTAAACCTATGGAGAAAGCATTTACGGAATATCAGATAATGACTTTATCTTCTAGGACGGTCATAACATAAATTCCATCTCTGGTAAGCACTAAAGTTTTTTCCACTACGACGTCATAACAGAAATTCCACCTTTGGTTAGTACTGAAATTATTTCCACTGCACCTTCCACTCTTCCCTCTATGGTTGTAATTGAAGAAGGGTCAACATTAGCAACTATTACTACATCAATAGGCATATCATTGGATACTTCAACATTAATATCAATAATAACATCTACGAACACTGCAAGTTCAAGCTAGTTTGCTCATGAAATACCAAGTGATGATCAACAAGCAACTACTACTCCACTCACCGATCTAGAATTACCACCTTGGATGGAAGTAGTAGCACCCAAGAGGAAGAAATAGGTAATTTCACCTGATGAGTTTGATTTTGAGCAGTTGGTTCCTCCAAAGCCCAAAGGAACAAAGAAGCCAAAGACTATCTCTCGGGTGTTAGTAGATCCGACTACTAAAAGGAAACATGTTGAGGTCATGGTACCATCGTTAGATAAGAGTAAAGATAATATACAACATAAACACTATACCATGCAAACTGTAGAGCTGGGAGTAGAGACACATGAGAGTGTTAAGATTGATTCTCAAATGGCTTTTAATTCTTTGTTACGGAGATTTGATCAAGAGAAGGATGAGAAGAATGAATTAAAATAGAAGTGCGAACAATTGACCAATGTCCTTCTTAAAGTTACACAATCTTCCCAGGAGATTGAGCCCATAGGTTCCTTGATGGACACTGAAGCTCTTAAGAAAGTTGAACAAGTGGGAACCAATGGTCAAGTGGGAACCAATGGTCAAGTGGTGGATGAATGGATTGCACGGTTGAAATCAGAAGGGTCTCATCTTCTTAGTTCAACAACTGGGTTATTGACTGATTTTGAAGTGATCTAAAGTCACATGCAAAGTATCAAGACCTCATTATCTCAAGAAATGGAAAATATTGAGAAGAGTACAACCCTTTGGAGCAAAATGGAGGACTTCAGAATAGACGTCGTCTATGAAAATAAAGCGATTCCCACAAGAGAAAAATATATCCAAATCTTGTCACTATTGTCTCACAAAAAAGAGACAATAAGATTGATGATTGCGGAGCTGGATCTGGAAAGAAAGGAAGGTGATGATGAGACCGATCTCAGTTTTGCCAGAATTTCTGACCTTCCTTGTTATCTCTATGATGACAATCAAAATCTCATTACCAGTGATGCCATCACGCAGGAGTTTCTTTCCTTAATAGATCACTGCATGGGACATGATTTCTCACTAAGTGCATTCGACAAGTTACTGGAGATTGAAGTTAGTTTTGAAGTCCTTGCATCCATGCTGAAAGATGGAAAAAAGAAATATGTGAGGGCTCAAGATGCAATTTCTCGTGTTCATGTAGTCACAGATTCTACCCCAATGATGAACCAAGAAGAGATGGAGGCCATCTTGACTAAGGTCTAAGAATTCCACAAATCAAATGAGGAGGAGAAAGATGAATAAAGTGTCCCCTTTTGACATTTTCTTTTATGTAGATGCATTGTTAGATACTGCAAGTTTTTTCGCAGTTGTATAATTACTTTCTATTGTAGTTGTAGTCAAGTGGGACTGTGCAGTTGAATTAGTCAACCGTGCCCACATTTTTCTTCACTCTTCTTATATATAAGGAGGAACCTCATTTGTATATTTTATCTTGAATTATGCTAAGAAAAACTATGTCGAATTTTTGCCTCAACTAAAACCTTGAACTTTTGTTGTGAAGATTTGATCAAGCAAATAAAGAAAGCAATTTTATTTTATCCCAAACTTTGTCTTGTGTCAAAAATTGTTTATATGAGTTGATGTTCTTACGTTCATAACTTATATATGTTCTTGAATTTCTTGATATCAGAGGTATTGTAAAGTGGGTAAAAGAGCTCTTGAATTGTGAAAGTAGACTTTGTGCTCCTTGAATATTTGGGAAATTTTCTATTGTTAAGTGATTAGTAATAGGCTTTGTATTGCTATTGTTGCTTGTAGTTTTAAGGATTAAGGAATTATACTTGAAGAATTTGAGCTGCAAGTTGAATTCCTTACCATTGTGATAATTAGTTTAAGTTAGTGTTATATTCAAGAAAGACTTTGTGCTTCTTACTTATTAAATTTTGGTATAGTTTGTTGGATTAATTCATTCATTTCCTTAAGTATCAAAGTTATAGGGAAATTGTAATAAAGTGGAGGGAGAATACATTGACTCTGAAAAAAGAGAGTTATATGCCCAAAACTAACCCACGGATTTTAATTTCTTATTAATTAGAGAAGGAATTTCAAAGGGATCCTCCCCTTGATGAGAGGAGAGATTAATTTCTCAACATAGTTGTGTGTGAATCGTATATTTTGTCATTGGTACACTAGTTACAAAATATTCACCCAACAAAGAGCAAAATATTTTTCCTCAAGAGCAGATCTAATTCAAGGAGCAACAAACTACATCAAGGCATTTTCATATTCTATTTCAATTATGATTTCATGATTGATTAAATTATGTGATTTTTCATGTTATTGTATCAACACATGGAGGACTCATCCTAAGAGCATCACATCACCTATTGAAGGTATAATCATTTACATACAAGCATTTCAGCCTTCCCTCAAAAGGCAAGCTTTTCCAATTCAATTAAAGTTTAATTTCCATTTCAATTAGGGTTAATTCCAAACCTAGGGTTTAATCTAAGGAAAACCCCTATCCAAAAACCCTCTTTCTTTCCTCTTATGTGCAACTAAAGGTACCCAATGGAGCCAAGAAGATCAGAACAACATCGAGACCTAGAAACAAAGCATGCAGCTAAATTTAAGAAGAAAGTGCCTAGACCAAGGTGCTTTAGGGAACCATGGTCCAAACTAGGGCATTTTGGAGTGTCATAGTGTAGACTAGAGCATTTTGGAGTGTTATAATCCTCCCCAAACATGTTCAAATTTGACAGTTGTCTCCCAGACTGCATCAAAATTTATATTTTTTTGCTAAGGCATTGGGTGCCTTAGTCCTCTCATTTCAGCCCCAGATTTCAATTATAGGTGCATAGCATAATTCCCTTCTCAAATTGGTTATATGTTAGAGTGTTTTAGGAATTGTTTAGTCACTTGTATTTGTTTCATCCTTTAAATTTTATATTTTCCTATCCTTGTCATATTCCCTTTTATAGTAGCAAAGGAATGGAAACCCTAAAAGTTTTCCTTTACTCTCTTTCACAAGTGTTAGTAAAAGAGAATCACTCCTTTAGGTGCTTTCATATTCCAATGTATGAATGAAAGTGGAGTTAGTTACTTGAAATACCCAATTCAATTTTTATCCATTGCAGTTCCCCTTTATTAGGATTCATCATCCTTTATCTAGGAGCTATACTAAAATATTGACAAAGTTAGTCCCCATTATAGTGAGATTGATAATCTCTCTTGACTTAGTTTGGATCACCCATTGACAACTATTCATCATAGTTCAAGATTATCTTTTGCACAAGATTAAAAAACCACTTTTGATATCTTATCATCAACATTCATGTCATTCACACATACATTGTATGGTTAAGACTAGGGCTCAAAAGAAAAAGATAAAATAAATGGATCCATTCACAAGAGATAGACATGCTACTTCTAGTGATGATGATGAAGAAGAAATCTTTGAAGAACAAGTTTTGCGTGCTCAACAAGATCCAAGGTTTAAAAAATTATTGTACAAAGTCATAGCAAAAGATCCACACAAGTATTTCCTTATGCTTGCACAACAAGGAGAAAAGTTACCTCCAAATTTTGACATTACCCAATTGAGAGAAATAATTCATACAAATGAAACTAAAACAAATGGAAATTGGAATCAAGAGGTAGTCTATGATAATCATAAGAACAATTAAATTAATGATGTGACAGACCCATTAGATGCACTTACTTAACAAATCTAGACTTTGCAACAACAATTTTTAGATTTACAAACTAGATACTCAACAAAATGATATTCACCAGAGGAAATATCTCCCTATCCTTTTGATAAAGTCTTGGTTATGATACATTTTCCCCCAATTTTGAAGCGCCAAAATTTAACAAATATAGGTGAAAAGGTGACCCTTGAGACCATATTAGGTAATTTTTTGTTGCATGTTTAGAGTTCACTCATAATGATACATATCTAATGCAACTCTTTCCACGTAGCTTAGGAGTTCAAGCAATGGAATGGTTGTCTCGTCTACCTCCTAGAATTCAAACATTTAATGAAATAGTAGACAAATTTGTTGCTCACTTCTCCTATAACATTGAACGAGTTATCAATGTTAGATATTTGCAACAATAGACAAAAGAATGGAGAATCCTTTGCTACTTTCTTCCAAAGGTGGAGATAACATGCAACCAAATATCCATACCACATCCCTAAGAAACAAATGATAGAAATGTTTGTCCATAATTTAAACATATAGTTAAGCTATCAATGTAAAACCCCGCTAAGGAACCCTAAAGGAACTGCAACTAAAAGCTAAAATAACATAGCAAAATATTTATAAAAAAAAGAAAGCATGAATCATTACACTATCTATTTACTTAACACAATACATAATATTATATTTTTGACACAACAAAATGGTGTACTATTATAATATTATTTAGTGGAGAACTTGTGAACAATCTATACCATTCCTCTATGGGTTCCCTAATGTCACTACTATGCAACACATCTAACCAAGAACTAAATAACATTAGGATAATTTAATGAAAGTACTATTATTTCTTCCCAAGATATAGCATACATGAATCATCTATATCTTGTTACAAGGTGTGTGCCCTTGGTCTCCTTGTGTTGTGCAGTGCAACTATGGATTTTATAAGTCTAGTGGTTGTATCGAGCATTAACATGTCGATATTTTGGTGCAATGACAACTACACTTGTAACTAGTGGTATCAGATCTTGGTCACAAGTTCAAACCCCTCATTTGTGTTGGGGGGATTGTTGCAAGGTGTGCGCCCTTGGTCTCCTTGCATTGTGTAGTGCATCGCTCGAGTTTGTGACATCATGGCTTAACTGCATCCTATGGATTCTATAAGTCTAGTGGTTGTATCGGGCATTAACAGGTCAATCTTTTGGTGCAACGACAACTACACTTGTAACATATCTAAGTACATTTATATTACCAGGTCAATGAACATCTAATCATTTCTTTACATAAATTAACATAAAACATCTATCACTATATTCTTTTTGATTACCAAGCTAAATATTCCTATGATAAAATTTCAATGTGAGATAAGATCGTTTATATAATCACATAATTCCATTCATCTAATTATTAATCTCATTAAAAGATCATCAATAGCAATAGTCCTATTACATTAACCTCCTTATGGAGTGTTCCAAATACAATTACAATTACATTTTCAAATAAATTACTACTAGCAGGTACCTAACATATTACAATGGAAATATAGATCATCTTGCAACTTGAAATATGAAGGTACTAGGAACAAAAATAGAAATCCATCCAGCTACACATGAATAAGTCCACCAAATTCCCAATGGATGGTAGCAAACTACCATCAAACTATGTGTAAACCTTAGGTCCACCCCTCCATTCTTAGGAGATAAACACAAGGCCCTTAACAAAAAATCAAGAAGGCTAGGGAAACTAGGTCTACTTATAAGCACATAACCAACATAGAAGGGAACATAAGACATAAACAAGGTGAAGACACTCAATGAGAATAAGTATGAAAATTTTCTAAGAGCCACCAAAGGCATCTGCACACAACCAAATAGGACAAAATACTAGAACATAAGAAGTTGAGGGTGTCATAACATAGCCTCAACATGGGTTATCCTAGTAGTTTGTCCCTCTCCAAACACCAAACCTTGACCCCTATTTCAGAGTTCATGCAGAACCAAACAATCCTTTCATGAAGATAAGGAGGTTCAATCATGCTAGATCAACGCCTCTCTAGATGGCCAAGCCTTCCCAATTCCATCCCTTGTCTATATGAGCCCACAAGGACATGGGTGGAGCACTGTATATTATCTTATTAATGTGTAATTTCCCATTTTAAGGTTTTAATTAAGGTTATCACTTGTATTACACAATTCTCCAATGAGTTATCCTGGCAGCAACTTTGGGCCCCAACCCCCATTGAGAGCCACTCCCCCTTAATGCATCTAGCTATCATAACCCCTTAGGTACAAAAATGAAACATAAATCATCTCAATCAAATACGCATGAAAAAGATCATTTAATAATCTCGCCTCAAGATTATATAACATAAGCCATAGCCAAGGATCTCATAAGGCCCATAACATTAAGGATTTCAGCCATGAATCACGATATCTTTATATTTCTTCTCAACATATAATAAAACATAAAGTACTTAAGAATATACACTTCATGTTGAATATCCATTAATCCATTTCATAGGATTGAATCACATAATTAGAAATAAGGCTTTCACAAGACCCTATCAACAAAGGAGATAAGTCTTGAACTGGAACTGAAATATAAACCTTTGATTTATTTCATAATTAAACATATTAAATGGAATTAATACACTAATCCAACCAAAGGAGACCAATCAGATCCAAAAATACATGAATAACAAGGCACGTGGTCAAACTAAGCCTCTAGAACAAATTGGGAGTCAAAATAGGATCAAACTACAAATACAGGACCCAAAACAATGATTCTATGCATATGAGAATTCTTGTTGTGCATATGCACCTTATTTCTATGCATATACACATTGTTGTCACATATTTACATTTTGTTCTTGCACATATACAAGAATGATGCCACAACTACACATAATTAACTTGTCTCTCCAAAACGGACAAAATACAAACTAAAAATAAAAAATCTGATCAAGACCCATTTAAGAGGGTTTTTTTTACCTCCTAAAACTCAAACAAGCCAACCAAAAAGATTCATGAAGAGAAAATAAATAAAAAAATTCAAAAACGGTTCCTTAAAAACATTCAAATAACACACCTTACTTGACCAAAGTACAATCATTTCCAAAACAATGATAAAGAAACATTTATAGATTGATAACAATGATATTAATAAACATATTCCTTTTCAATATCATCAAATTTTAAATATTCTCAAATGAAAAAGGGATAATGAACCCACCTCAAATAGATGAACAAAGACAAAACAAAGAAGAAGGAAATTGAAAAATTCCAACCAAGAATCTCGCCAACCACAACAAAACTCCAGAATTAAATCTGCAGTTTGAAGGAAATCAATATCTAATCATCACCAACAATTGAGAATCCAAAAATCCCAAGAATTCCAAACTTCAATAAATAATACTAATGTTCAATCAATTTTCATTTCAAAACCCCGTCTGTCTTCTTCTAAAATTTCTCCAACAAAAGAGCTCTCTAGAAATGCCCATTAAAAAAATAAAACACTAATAATCATCCAAAACTTGCATAGGAAGCAAACAAAAAAATCCATAAATCTCCCACAAAAGCGGAAACATGACAATAAAACAAAGATCTTTTTAATAAAACATTCCACTAATAATCATATTAATTATAATAATTCCCACACACAAACTACATATTTAAAATATATAATGCTAAAATATAATATCTTCACACAAATAAAACAATTAATTAATTTATATTGCATTCATAAAAAATCCAATAAAACTCAAGAATAGTCTTTCCACAAAATACTAAATTACCATATAAATAATATTTGATAATAGGAATATATTTATTATTAAGACATGAGCACAACAAAACAATAATTTAAATAATTGTTAATATAGTTATAACACTTAGACTATGACATATCAATAATTTAAATAACATAAAATACTAATTAAACATAATAATTCACAACATCATAAAATAATACTAAAGAGAATCAAAACCAAGACTCACAACTTAATCACTAACAA
This sequence comes from Cryptomeria japonica, assembly GCF_030272615.1. NCBI lineage: Eukaryota > Viridiplantae > Streptophyta > Pinopsida > Cupressales > Cupressaceae > Cryptomeria > Cryptomeria japonica. Next base: position 381,839,002 of record NC_081406.1, on the reverse strand, counting down.
TAGGGTAAACAGATATTGTCTTCATGACAAATTTGATAGGGTAAATAAAAGACTAGGGTAATTGTCCCTAAATTAGGACAATGGCTAAGGCTAGTTACAAATTTGGGCCTTAATGCTATCTCCTTTACCACCATTGGGAATTAAAGGCATGCTTAGACCTATAGAACTAGGTGAAGTCGATGCTTTGTACCTGCATCTTGCATTACACAAAACATCTTGCATACATATATATACAAATCAACTCAATCTAGTGAAAGGAAATCGTAACATCGTATGCCTCTCATAAGTGCGTGATACATAATAATTCCTTTCACACATAGTTACCAATAAATAAAACCAAAAGGATCTATTCTAATTATTAAATAACATCAAAAATAGTATAATATCCAATAGTATAACCTAAAACATATATTAGCACACCATAATATGTCATGATAAAGCCAATAATAACAAGTCACCACTATATACCAAAAATCATAATTAACTCATTATTGCATACATTACATCTTACTAACACCAATATGTACGCTAAGATAAAACTTAGTAATAATCATTGATTGTAACATAAAAACATCATAATTAGTCCAACAATATATATCACATGAATATAGTTTATTATTTGATCCAACCATTAAGTAGATATGCAAACACAATGTAATGCTCGCCAAAATACCCTAAAGAAACTAAACAATTATATACAAATGGAGATAATTTTTTCCTTAATTAACATCTAATAACAACTAATGCAACATATAACATCTCCATCTATTTACATATATTAAACAATTAACCAATATGAACATACATCATTGTTCATTTCATCAATTAACGCAAGCGAAAATACACAACATCAATAATCTTTCTCTAGGGTACTTCAACATCATTACTTAATTCATTTCCAAAATAACATACTACATACACTATAGGTATATTTCACCTTCATTAATGCATCATATTTTACTACTTTAACCATGAGATATGCAACCTACAACATTACTTATTCCTCATGATATGCATAATTTCCTTTCTACCAATGCATCTATGTGAATCATTCCTATTTACTAGACCCAATTAACATCTTCTAACATATTCACTTATTAATCTACAAATATTCCTCCATCAATATTATTTAACATTCTAACTAGCATATAAATGTTCCATGAAATAATACAACTAATCCATAATGCAATTCCATTCTATTCCAACTATAATCCACTTTATTTCCTTGATTCATAAAATCACATCTGTACAATAGTACAATATAATATCTCTAAATTCCAATCTCCAACTACAATTCATCTCACAAATATAAGTACATAAAATACATTATGAGCATAGCTCTTTCTACTACAAGAATCCATCTACTATATGCAAAGATACTACATTTCATATATTTCATCTTATCCATTACATAAATATGCTACAAGGTACATCCATAGTACATCATGAAGAAGAATCCACATCCACGCAAGAAGAATCCAAGAGAACATCCCAATGGCTAAAAAACACCAACCTCCCAACCATGTGGAGCCAAAGGAACCACACCCCATGCTAGGAGATGACACAAGGTCCCAACACACACTCTAAACCTAAGCAAACACCTATAACCAAGGAGACTAACCACACAAGGACACTCAAGCAAGAACTCACACATACAACAAGAATGAACTCCCAGAGGCATAAAACTCATCAAGACATAAATGCATCCAATAAGCATAATCATAAATCATAAAGGGGAAACACATGTAGGAGTGGAGTGTCATCACATGCCATCCTCATAACATAATAACATAATAACACAAGGCACTAACCTGATGGACATGTGGAGTCATCTCAACCTATGAGATACTAAGGGAGATTAGATTACTGTCTTCACGACTTTCTCATGCTTATCCTAAAACATCCTCCCTAGGACTAAGTCACAAGGCACAAATCAATTTATCATCTTATTAATTAATCTAACGACCCAACCCATCAATTATTATGTTATCACTTATTTACAAATCCTTAAAAACTCCAATGTGCCCTGGTGGTCTAGACTTCATGCATTCTTAGAAGAAACCTCATGAAAGCCTATCTCTCGTGACCCCGATCATCACAAGGAAGCCCACTCCTAACATGGCCCAACAATAAATCACAAGAGGCTACAACAACAACTTCCACACATACTCTTATGACATAAACAAGGCTACAACAACATCAACATAACAAAATGAGCCTCTTGACTAGCAATAAACAAAGGAATAACAAGCCATCAAATGCTACCATCAAATAAAGAATAACATCACAACAAGGCCTACTCACTTGCTGGTCCAATATAGCACAAAAATTATCTTAATTATCCATAGCATATCCCCATGGAAGAGAGTCTAAAATATCCATAATACATAGAGAAACAAATATACTCAAAACCATCAAAATGCATCAAAACTGATCAAACCCAATACTGAGAAATATTAACAGACCACAAATAAAGCCTCTGGTTCAAAAATCAATTCGAGAAATTACTTCAAAAAAACCAAAACTGGGAAAATACAAAACATAGTCAGGTTAGCGCTTTTGCCCCGCAGGACAACGCTTATGCCACAAAAAACAACGCAAATGCAACACAGGACAATGCTTTTGCATTCCAAAATTGCGCATATGCATTTTGAAATAGCGCTTATGTTTCCAGATTCATGCTTATGCATCCTAAGACAACGCCTATGCTGCACAGAGCAGCGCAAAGGCAATACAGAACAACGCTTTTGCAGAAACAACGCTTTTGCACAAAACTTATGGAAAACTCAGATAACTTTTGGGTAAAATAATAAATTATAGACTTAACGAAAAGGCTCGAAAAACATATGAAAAGAAACTCCCAGAAACTGGGAATACTTGGGTATAAACACAATAAAATAAGTCAATCGATAAACCAAGATTTAAATCAAATAACTTCAGAACCATTTCTCACAGAGCCGTGAAATGCCATACATAGGAAACCAAAAACATATATTCCAACAACCATACATGTAATACCCTAAAATTGGTCATCTAAACCATGGGCCCCTAATCTTGACAACATCACCAAGGTCCTAACCAAAGGCAATTAAATCAATCTTGAGCACATTATTAATTCTTTAATTATCAAAAATCACATGGCAAATCAATCACTCAATATTAATTAAATATTTATTTAATTAATTGAATTATTTCAAGAATAATCATTTTGATCAATTATCCCATTTTAATTTATTAAATATCTTTACATATTTAATTAATTAATAAATTTGCCATTCAATCATGCGAAAGGATTAATTTATTACAAAAGATGAATTAATTTATTACAAAGAGTTGAATTGAAACAAAACAAAAGTAAAAAAAAAGAATTGAATTGAGAGAGAAATCAAACTTGAGATATTATTTCTTTTTTCTAAATTTAGAACTTGAAATCAGAAAAGCAATTTAATTGAATTGTTGAATTATTCTCTAAAATTGGAACTCAAAGCTTTTCAGAAAAAGAAGTTCAGTTGCATTAAGAAAACTCTTTTCTTGATTAAATTGAAGAATTATCTATTTTTATTAGATGTGCATGGAATTAATTTATTATTATTTTCCAATGCAACTTGGACTTCTAATTTGAATGCATTTCAATTAAACTATAATTGGAATCTATCTCAAGGTTAACTCAACCTGATTTCTCAATTATTTTCAATTAATCCTAAATTGAGCCTTTTGTAATTCTCTATAAATTCAGTCTTCAGCTCTCATTCCAATTCACCCCAGAGATTTTTGAGAACACGCTTGGAAATTATTATCACGCTAATTTTGCTCTGGAGTCATTGAAATCATTGTACTTTTTTAGATTACTTGCATCCATTTTACATTCATTATTGCTTGCATGCACTGTTGCTTGAATTTGCTTAAATGATTCATCCATCTTGCATCCATATAGCTTAATACCATATAGATTAAATCCTCCGTCTTGGTGTAGTCTAGTCACTGGTATTGCTTATAAAAATCTGAGAGCAATCTTATACTCGCATCTTTTAGAAGGCAATTAGTCGCTTTGCTATGGTTTATTTCTTATTGATTATTGATTACTAACCATGCATATAATGACTTAATTGAAGTGTTGTACTGGCAGCTACAGGTTCACTTTTTCACACACACAATACAAAACCCAAATAATATAAAGTTCCTCCTCAGATATTAACTTTCAACAATATTAAAACTATAGAATAAATAATACATCAACCCAATACCCAACACAATGCAGACACAATGCATACACAGAGAAGCCATTGAAAACCAAAATGCAAAGTGAAGAACTTGTAAGGCCTTCCCCAAACCAAGCTTTGATTAACTTAGTTGACCATGTTTGACCCTATTTATAAATGCTATATAATACAATAGAATGGACTGTGTTAGACCGATAGATTTGTGAGAAAAGAAATTGAACCAAGTTATAGAGTTATTTCACCCGGTGGTGTATACTTTGATGTATTATGAATTTGAAATCCTAAAAGATCCATTGATTGGATAATCTTGATTTAACGTATGTCAACTATGTCTGGATTTTGAACTTATATGATTCCATGAATTGGATAACATTGATGAATGTTGATGCTTCATTTATATGGTTTATGATATAGAACTCTATATGATTCTAGAATAGGACAAATTGGAAATGATGTATGTCATTATTGGATTGCAGGACTGTACGATGATGATAGAATTAGGATGTATGTTTTATGTGTGGATCAAAATTATGAGAATTATGATAATTACTTATGTGGATTTATTTGGATATGAGATATATTGAATTGTTCAAATATAACTTATATGCGAAGTGTTTGATGTGTATTCTAATTCAAGTGTTTAATATTATACGAGGTTATTGGAAATTACTAATGTGCATTTGAGTGGCGCAGGAAAAGATATCCATGTGACCATGGAAATATTATGGAGAACCAAACCTAGATTTATGTATGTTTCTAAAACTAGGGTTTGTCTATTTGGAGAGACAACACCCTGTTTGTGTCGTATTTTATTCGTAATAGTAAATGGTGCATGTGTGTTAAATGTTATTTAATTGATTTATTTAAATCCAACAAGAGACACGATTTCATGTATAATTTTGTAAAAGTATTTTCTTTATGTCACTTGACACGTGTGTGGATTTATGTTTGAGTTTTTAAATTGTCTCTTGGAGGGAATTGTTTAACTATAGCTTTTTCAATTAATGTAATGTGATTCCATAAATGCCTTGGGTAAATAATCTTTGGGTTGGTCAACATAGGTTTGACCCGAAAATAAACATCAGAGAGGTTTAAAAAGGGTTAAATGGACTCCTAGGGGTAGTTTATTAGGGTTTCCTAAAGCCCATAAGGTATACCTAAGGGTTAGGAGTAATTTTAGGCATGTTTCAACTCTCATGTGACCATTTAGACACCCTAAAAAGTGACTTTTCTAAGTTGTGCGAAAATGGAAATTAGAAGGCTTGAACTAAGTTGATAACCTTCCTTTTTGAATGAGAGTTCCCTTTCCCATTTTACCTTACTTTCCTTTTCAGTTTTAGAAACTTGAGAGAACTCACACTAGTGTCTTCTTAAGCAAGAAAGAGAGATTTTGGGGGTAATCACCCACTCTCCATTTCTGGAGACAAAAGAATTTGGAAAAGAAAAGATGGATTTGGGATTTATAATTCTGGTGAAGGCTAGAAAGAGAAGTCTTGTGGAATTGGGCTACTCATCCTCAACAAAACTAGCATACCTTTGGGCAGTTTAAGATTGGTTTTTATTTTTTTTATAATATTTTCTTGTTGCATGTTGTTTTGAAAGAAATGCTTGTGTAAAAGACTTGTTTTTCATGCATGTATTTCTTTGAAATTTATTTGGTGTTTTATGCTTATGCCATGTATGTGTTTGGGAGTAATCAAGACCTCCTACTCTTGGGAGAGAGGAGGGTCTTGTGGGTGGTAGAAGTGACAACCCTTGAGTGAGAGGCTCTCATTATGAGAGTGATCACAAGGGATTCTATGTGACCCTTGCTGCATAGCTTGTTTATGCTTTGGGGGTCATAAGGAGGGAAATAAGGCATGAATGCCTTGGGGGGCATAAGGAATGTGGGGTTGTTACACTTGATGTATTTGGTTTTCCATGAGGTGGTTATATGTTTTGGTTTGCCATGAGGTGGCTATATGTTTTACCATACTTGCAGTCTCCTCAGGGTACTTGGTCCACTACCACCCTTGAAAAGACATCACATTGTGTGGTACAGTGTAGCCTGGGTTGGGAATGTGATTTCGGTTGTTTTCCCTTGTTTATTTGAGTTTCGATGTGTGTTACCTGTCTAGGGCTTGGTTCTTTGAGCTCGGGGGTGGCTACTAGTTAGCCTAGGCTGGGAGGTGAGCACTCCATGGTCATAGCATTGATGTATTTGTAGGTTGTTGAAAGGAAAGAAAAGGACAAGTAGAAGTTGTTGTTTTAATTGTTTGCAGAAAAAGATTTGGAAACAGAGTAATTGATATTATAAGTGCATAAATGTAAAAGGAAACTATATGTTGTGCCCAGTTAGGAAAGAAGATGTATCTAATTTAATTGAAGTCCTCATTCAATAGGAATGAGGGACTAGTTTGGGTATTTCACCCTCTTGTAATAATGTCTATATTGGATTCTAAAAATGCCTTAATTAATTGCATTATTTCTGTTAATTTAATATTGCATAAATGAAAAGATTCTGTTGAATATCAGTTTACATTGTTCTTAAAATTTTAATGCTTGCATGCATGTTTATTCTGAAAATAAAAATCAGACTATTTTCTATACATATCTCTAAGTTCTAAATTAATTAATAAAACATTTACTTCTTGTTAAAATTATTGAATTCAACCATTTATATAAATGTTGTTTAAATTATTGAGTACTGTAAATTACTTAATTACAGAAAATAGAATCTAACAATTAAATGGACTAATTGATTTAAAATAATTTCATATTTCTATAGTTGCTACTCATTTCATTAAAAATTCTCATTTGGATAGTTGTTGTAAACTCTGACATTATTTAATGCAGAAATAAATTCTATAGTTAATCAGATTTAATGGGAATGAATAAATTCTAAAAATGTAGTTCTAAGTATATCTAACGTTGTTAACTTCTTATTTTTACAGAACGAAAACTTATATTTAGTTAGCCTATTTATTTCCTTTAGAAACTAAGAAATTAATGAGAATTCCAAAACATAAGCATATAAATAAATATATATCTGTATATATATTTATTTTAGTTTAAATATATTAACATATTTAACATATTGGTGCATATATATATATATAAATATATAAATACACACACACACACACACACACACACGCACACACACACACACATATCTATTTAAATATATTATTTTATTTTTAAATTTTAAAAAAAATAAAACAATAAAAATATATAAAAATAAAAAAAAGGGCCAAAGGGTTTTGTGGCACGGCCTGGGATCGTTGCCACTGTGGACTCCACAGTGAGCGGTGCCCAGGAACGCCGCCATTGTGGTTTCCACAGTGAGCGGTGCCCAGGGACGTCGCCACTATGGTTTCCACAGTGAGCGGTGCCCGGGGACGTCGCCACTATGGTTTCCACAGTGAGCAGCGCCCGAGGGCATCGCCACTATGGTTTCCACAATGAATGGTGCTCGGGGTTGCTTCCATAGTGGCACTCCTGGGGACACCGTCACCGCCCTGTCAAACCTTCGGTCGCTTCTCCACCACCCCCTTTTGCTCGACCACCTCCATCTTGTTTGATCGACCCTGAAACAAAGAGAAATTTTGAAACCCTAACCCAGTATGGGTTAGGGTATTCGAAAAGAGATAAAGACAATAAAGAGTGAAAGAAATATATAAAAAAAAGAGGTTATCTTTTTATCATAAGAAATTAGGGTTTCTAAATTACTTAATACTTAGTTTAGTTATAGGGAAATAAGTGTGTGGAAAAACATATGTAGTTAAAATATATGTTTTTTAAATGGGCGTTTTATTTTAAAGGGATTTTTAAATTTCTAATTGTTTTGGAGTTAAATCTTATGAGAAATTTTAATGAATTTGGTAAGTTAATTTTGGGTTCCCTTAAGCTAATTTGGAAATTTAATGGAAAAACATAATGTATGTTTCTGCAACATTATTATCGGGTAAATATATTTGAGAAGATTTATTATTTGAATTTAAAGCAAGAAGAGATGTGAATATTGAATACAAAATATCAAATAGTCGATGTTTAAAAAAAAACAGTAATATAAAACAACTTGATTTAAATTATATAATTACATTTTAGAGATCTAAGAGGTTTTATTTTTATAATTAAATGGAATGAATCAATATAGTAAAATACTTAATTGAAGAGGATATTGTAATGGTGCAATAAAATTTCTCTATAATAAAATTTAGGGACTAAGTCTTGCGAACCTAGCTAACCCATGTGGATATTTTTATTTGATAATTTAATTATCATAACGATGTTGGCGCCTTAAATGTAGCTGCTCAATTAGGTAATATTAATGAAATGAAATAGTAATAGTGTTGGTATTTAGTAAATAATGGCTATTATCAAATCTAGTAATTATATTAATGACTTCTTAGTAGGAGATGATCTAATTGTTATTATGAAACGTAACTGAAGAAAGGGACATTTGAGCGAATTGAATAGTACCCTTATAAAGTTAATTTGATCTCTTGATTTTTAGAGTTATTGTAATTGTTACGTAAGTAATATTTTGATTTCTATCATCTAGGAGTTTTACCGAAACTTTAGGTTTCTATTTAAACTTTAATTCATCATTTCCTTTAGAAACCCATTTACCTTATAATGTTTAAAAAGGTTTTGTTTGGAACAATTTGTTAATGTTGTCACAATTAATTAAGCAATGCTTGCATGTAAATAAGTGTTTTAAAAGAAAAATTGTTTGCAGTGTTTTGCCCAAAAGTTTGGGCATGACATTTTGGTACCAGAGCCCTAGGTTCATACACTAGTGAACATGGGCTACCTTCATAACTTAGTTGAAAATAAACTATGGCTTGAAGTATAACACCTAGGTGAAAACTTGCGAAATAACAAAGTGAGACATAAGTGAAAATTCTTGTGGATCAATAGATCAACATATATCAATTCAAGGGGTTCCAAGGGTCACTAAAAGCCCTGAAATTTGAACTTATTAGTCATAATATTTATGGCTTAAATAAAACCCCAAAGGCTGCGAAATATCCAACTATTTATTCATATGAAGTAATTCCGGTGTTTATTAACGGAATTTAGTTCTTTAGTACTTATGGGGTTACCATTCAATTGGAACCTAAAACGCAATAACTGCCCTAATCAAATCAAGTATGAGGAGCTAATCTTTCAATAAAATACCTCTGATGGTAACTAAAGGAATGCCATCCATCGAGATATGTTCTTGACATGGCAAAGCAAGCGAGATAAATTAGACCTTAGATGAAGGCACCATAAACAAGATAAATAAGACTGAGACAGTTCAAGTTAAGTTTTAAGCTATGTGAAATTTTGATGGTTAAAAAGATCAAGGCCATCATTGGAGACATAAGTGAGGAAGAATTAAAAGGAACTCTTGCGAATCTTAGATAGAAGCAGTAACCTATCCTAATGACTAGGTACCTTAAGATTGTGGTCATGCTAGAGTTCCTATTAAGAGCATTTGTTGGACAAGGTTTGTAGCAATATAGTGGAGCTAGAGTCGGATAACCCTGAAGATAAGAACTAAAATGATGAATGAAAAATTCCCTTGATCAGAAAACGCTAGTAATATTATAGGTAAGTTAAATAAGGAAAAAGGAGGCATGAACCTTTTGGGTAAAGAACACGTATTTACAATAAACCCTAAGTTCATCCATGGTTAGATAATTGGGAAAACAAGCAAGTAAAACCTCAACTAGTTCCTTTATGGGAAGATAATCTTGAAAAAAAAAAAAAAAAAGTAAATAATGGAAGAAAGAGTAGAGTTGATTTAGGAAATCATACAAAAATCCCCATTGAAGTAAAATGGGTGTAAAAGAATTAAGATCTTATAATCTAGGAATAAGTAACTAATATTCATTCAGAAAACTAAGAAGAAAAGTGCAACCCAATCATGGTTTGCTGCTAGGTACAAGACAATATGTAACACAATTTAACTACTAGGTACAATCAAAGAAGCTTTGCAAATTTTGGCACTCAAGTGTGAAAGTATGCGAAAACAATAAGTATGGATGAAACAATGTGTAGATGGAAAAGGCTTAGGAAATGATAGTATAACAGTAATATAATACCAAAGCTTAAACGAGGATTAGTTGGAAGTATAAAATATTTTAGGAGAACATTGATAAGGAGCCAAATTATGTGGTTAACTAAGAATTTGAAAATTACAGGAGTCTTAAGACATTGGTAATTGTTGGACATCCTTATGTTATACCATAATAGGGTAACTGGATATTAGGATGGTAAGATGGTTTGTTTAGATCAAAGAGATCGAAGGATGTGGTAGGCCGGAAATGGGCTAGTAAGTAAATATAAATAAGTAATAAGGAATGAGATAACTTTCCTTTTTACTAAATTTTAATAAAAAGGAGGGGTGTTGGTCACTTTCGAGTGCACACCCCCTTGATTTCATAGTTGCATAAGTAAAGTAGGAGAGGATAAGTCCACTCTCCGAGTTGTCTGAAATATGTCATGAAATGTGTGGATAGAAAATTGTTATCAACCGTTATCGATCTTACTTGACAATAATTCCACCCCAAATGGCTCTTAACCATAAGTGTTAGTAATTTGATAACAAGCTCCTACCTAATGAAGGCAAGTGAATGTTAGAGGTGAAAACATAAGGAGCTGGCATAAGGTGCTAAGAAAATAAATGATGTCCCTAGTAAAATTATATGATTACATTATACAAACCCTAGATTGTTCTAAGTAAACAAGTGTCAATTTTGTACCAAACTATCGACTGAGTGTGTAAGACATGAAAGTGTTGATACTTGAGCTGCCGCGTATCATTGAATCAAGGTTTAGCATATTAAGATAAGTAATGGAAGTTAAAGAAGAATAGACGAAGAATGGTAGAGTTAGTGCAATCACCTGTTAGATATTATTATGGATGTTAATAACCCTAAAAAGATAGCGGTTTATATCAGAAATTGTTGCTGGTAATAGTAAGCACGTGAAGGTTAAAATGGAACATGATCTATTAAACGATTGCGATCTCTTGTGTATAATAATTTATTTCATAAATCGATAAAAGGATTATAAAGAATCTAAGAACCTTAAGAGTCTAATAATCACTTCCTAACACTCTCAGGACACGTGATCTTGAATGATGTGCTGCAGTTACTCCCTATAGCATGGCTATAATGGTCATCTTGTTTCGAGTTTGATTCAACATAATTTTTTGATTTTCTTTGAATAGCATTTCGTGACCTAGGGGCTAGTACTTTCTGTCTATTTTCTTTATTATGATGAAAGGATCACTAAATTTATGTTTCTTTTAATTTGAGCTATGGCACTTGCCATGTTTCTAGTTTTAATATTTTGCAATAGCTGACATTTTTCTTTTCTTTTTTTTTTTTTTTTTTGGACTTGGCAGAAGTAACTTGTATTTTGATCTTGTAAAGTGTCAAAGTGGTTGTTTTCATGGTTGATATAACTAGCCCTAGTGATGTGATTTGTGTAAATGTCTATCATGTTCGTTGAACCACTGATAGTGTGTCATGGGAGAATACCGCAAGGAGTGAAATTAGGCACAAAGAATTAATCAAAGTAAGATAAAGGAAGGAATATCCTCCTAAGTTAAATTAATTGCGGCAATATGAAAAAGAATTTTTTTATAGCAATAGTGTGATCTAGACCTAATGAATTACTAAAGTAATGATTGTTGACTGGTAAATTTAGCATGTGTGTGGAAGTGATTGCATGGATGAGATCTAAAATAAGTATTAATAATTCCCATCACTCCCTTAGAATGGGATTGTTATGTACCTTAATGTTTGGAAATTGTGAATAATGTACCCTATGAAACTTAAACCTTGGTACCTAGAAATATAAACATTGAAATCCCTAGTGGTAGAAAACTACCCTATATAGGGGCGGAGTTGAAGAAGCTAAATTTGATTATGCCTTGTTACCTAAGGAAGTTGGAATAAATTATGCACCTAGGATGGTTTAACAAATATTTTATTAACACCCTAAAGAGGTGCCTAGTTGTAGAGTAAGTAGATTCGTTGTGGATAAGTGTGATGTCAATTGTCTTAAGTAACATGCTTGGATGAGAATATAGTAGGATAAACATGTTTTTAAACAAATTCTAAACAAAGTAGGACTCCTAGAAATTCAATATGTGTAACCTTGATTGTGGAAGTTGATGTGTGTTATTTTCATAGTTTGGATGGTGCATTAATGTAAGTTGTTGGAAGACAAAATTTTGTAAACACCTACCTGAGATATAAGGGAATTGTAATAAAAAATACTAAGAATTTAACCTTGTGCAGATAGTAAGTTAATTTCAGAAATAAGTTGACTTTGGTATTTAAACCTTCAAGTAGGCAAGATAAGATTTTGAGTAACTCATCGAAATTGTGGGAAATGTTATGTCCCTACCTCGTAATTCTACTCATGCGACTTCCAGGAGTAAGTCAAACTCTAGGGGAGGAGGATGTAAGGCCTTCCCCAAACCAAGCTTTGATTAACTTAGTTGACCATGTTTGACCCTATTTATAAATGCTATATAATACAATAGAATGGACTGTGTTAGACCGATAGATTTGTGAGAAAAGAAATTGAACCAAGTTATAGAGTTACTTCACCTGGTGGTGTATACTTTGATGTATTATGAATTTGAAATCCTAAAAGATTCATTGATTGGATAATCTTGATTTAACGTATGTCAGCTATGTCTGGATTTTGAACTTATATGATTCCATGAATTGGATAACATTGATGAATGTTGATGCTTCATTTATATGCTTTATGATATAGAACTCTATATGATTCTAGAATAGGACAAATTGGAAATGATGTATGTCATTACTGGATTGTAGGACTGTACGATGATGATAGAATTAGGATGTATGTTTTATGTGTGGATCAAAATTATGAGAATTATGATAATTGCTTATGTGGATTTATTTGGATATGAGATATATTGAATTGTTCAAATGTAAATTATATGCGAAGTGTTTGATGTGTATTCTAATTCATGTGTTTAATATTATACGAGATTATTGGAAATTACTAATGTGCATTTGAATGGCGAGGAAAAGATATCCATGTGACCATGGAAATATTATGGAGAACCAAACCTAGACCTATGTATGTTCGTAAAACCAGGGTTTGTCTATTTGGAGAGACAACACCCCATTTGTGTCGTATTTTATTCGTAATAGTAAATGATGCATGCGTGTTAAATGTTATTTAATTGATTTATTTAAATCCAACAAGAGACACGATTTCATGTATAATTTTGTAAAAGTATTTTCTTTGTGTCACTTGACACGTGTGTGGATTTATGTTTGAGTTTTTCAATTGTCTCTTGGAGGGAATTGTTTAACTATAGCTTTTTCAATTAATGTAATGTGATTCCATAAATGCCTTGGGTAAAGAATCTTTGGGTTGGTCAACATAGGTTTGACCCAAAAATAAACTTCAGAGGGGTCTAAAAAGGGTTAAATGGACTCCTAGGGGTAGTTTATTAGGGTTTCCTAAAGCCCATAAGGTATACCTAAGGGTTAGGAGTAATTTTAGGCATGTTTCAACTCTCATGTGACCATTTAGACACCCTAAAAAGTGACTTTTCTAAGTTGTGCGAAAATGGAAATTAGAAGGCTTGAACTAAGTTGATAACCTTCCTTTTTAATTGAGAGTTCCCTTTCCCATTTTACCTTACTTTCCTTTTTAGTTTTAGAAACTTGAGAGAACTCACACTAATGTCTTCTTAAGCAAGAAAGAGATATTTTGGAGGTAATCACCCACTCTCCATTTCTGGAGACAAGAGAATTTGGAAAAGAAAAGATGGATTTGGGATTTATAATTCTGGCGAAGGTTAGAAAGAGAAGTCTTGTGGAATTGGGCTGCTCATCCTCAACAAAACTAGCATACATTTGGGCAGTTTAAGGTTGGTTTTTATTTTTCTTATAATATTTTCTTGTTGCATGTTGTTTTGAAAGAAATGCTTGTGTAAAAGACTTGTTTTTCATGCATGTTTTTCTTGGAAATTTATTTGGTGTTTTATGCTTATTCCATGTATGTGTTTGGGAGTAATCAAGACCTCCTACTCTTAGGAGAGAGGAGGGTCTTCTGGGTGGTAGAAGTGACAGCCCTTGAGTGAGAGGCTCTCATTATGAGAGTGATCACAAGGGATTCTATGTGACCCTTGCTACATGACTTGTTTATGCTTTGGGGGTCATAAGGAGGGAAATAAGGCATGAATGCCTTGGGGGGCATAAGGAATGTGGGTTGTTACACTTGATGTCTTTGGTTTGCCATGAGGTGGCTATATATTTTGGTTTGCCATGAGGTGGCTATATGTTTTACCATACTTGCAGTCTCCTCAAGGTACTTGGTCCACTACCACCCTTGAAAAGACATCACATTGTTTGGTGTAGTGAAGCCTGGGTCGGGAATGTGATTTCGGTTGTTTTCCCTTGTTTATTTGAGTTTGCATGTGTGTTACTTGTCTAGGGCTTGGTTCTCCGAGCTTGGGGGTGGCTACTAGTTAGCCTAGGCTGGGAGGTGAGTACTCCATGGTCATAGCATTGATTTATTTGCAGGTTGATGAAAGGAAAGAAAATGACAAGTAGAAATTGTTGTTTTAATTATTTGCAGAAAAAGATTTGGAAACAGAGTAATTGATATTATAAGTGCAGAAATGTAAAAGGAAACTATATGTTGTACCCAGTTAGGAAAGAAGATGTATCTAATTTAATTGAAGTACTCATTCAATAGGAATGAGGGACTAGTTTGGGTATTTCACCCTCTTGTAATAATGTATATATTGGATTCTAAAAATGCCTTAAATAATTGCATTATTTCTATTAATTTAATATTGCATAAATGAAAAGATTCTGTTGAATATCAGTTTACATTGTTCTTAAAATTTTAATGCTTGCATGCATGTTTATTCTGAAAATAAAAATCAGACTATTTTCTATACATATCTCTAAGTTCTAAATTAATTAATAGAACATTTACTTGTTGTTAAAATTATTGAATTCAACCATTTATATAAATGTTGTTTAAATTATTGAATACTGTAAATTACTTAATTACAGAAAGTAGAATCTAACGATTAAATGGACTAATTGATTTAAAATAATTTCATATTTCTATAGTTGCTGCTTATTTCATTAAAAGTTGTCATTTGGATAGTTGTTGTAAACTCTGACATTATTTAATGCAGAAATAAATTCTATAGTTAATCAAATTTAATGGGAATGAATAAATTCTAAAAATGTAGTTCTAAGTATATCTAACACTGTTAAATTCTTATTTTTATAGAAAGAAAACCTATATTTAGTTAGCCTATTTATTTCCTTTAGAAACTAAGAAATTAATGAGAATTTCAAAACATAAGCATATAAGGAAATATATATATCTGTATAAATATTTATTTTAGTTTAAATATATCAACATATTTAACATATTGGTGCATATATATATATATAAATATATAAATACATACATATATATATATAAATATATAAATACATACATATATATATACATACATATATATATATATAAATACATACATATATATATATATAAATACATATATATATATTTAAATATATTATTTTATTTTTAAATTTAAAAAAAATAAAACAAAAAAAATATATAAAAATAAAAAAAAGGGGCAAAGGGTTTTGTGGCGTGGCCTGGGATCATCGCCACTATGGACTCCATAGTGAGCGGTGCCCAGGAACGCTGCCAATGTGGTTTCCACAGTGAGCGGCACCCGGGGACACCGCCACTGTGGTTTCCATAGTGAACGACGCTCGGCGTCGCCGCCACAGTGGCACTCCTGGGGACGCTGTCGCCGCCCTATCAAACCTTCGGTCTCTTATCCACCACCCCCTTTTGCTCGGCTTCCTCCATCTTGTTTGATCGACCCTGCAAGAAAGAGAAATTTTGAAACCCTAACCCAATATGGGTTAGGGTATTTGAAAAGAGATAAAGACAATAAAGAGTGAAAGAAATATATATTAAAAAAAAGGGGTTATCTTTTTATCATAAGAAATTAGGGTTTCTAAGTTACTTAATACTTAGTTTAGTTATAGGGAAATAAGTGTGCAGAAAAAGATATGTAGTTAAAATATATGTTTTTTAAATGGGCATTTTATTTTAAAGGGATTTTTAAATTTCTAATTGTTTTGGAGTTAAAATCTTATGAGAAATTTTAATGAATTTGGTAAGTTAATTTTGGGTTCCCTCAAGCTAATTTGGAAATTTAATGGAAAAACATAATGTATGTTTCTACAACATTATTATTGGGTAAATATATTTGAGAAGATTTATTATTTGAATTTAAAGCAAGAAGAGATGTGAATATTGAATACAAAATATTAAATAGTCGGTGTTTAAAAAAAAAAAAGTAATATAAAACAACTTGATTTAAATTATATAATTACATTTTAGAGATCTAAGAGGTTTTATTTTTATAATTAAATGGAATGAATCAATATAGTAAAATACTTAATTGAAGAGGATATTGTAATGGTGCAATAAAATTTCTCTATAATAAAATTTAGGGACTAAGTCTTGCGAACCTAGCTAACCCATGTGGATATTTTTATTTGATAATTTAATTATCATAACGATGTTGGCACCTTAAATGTAGCTGCTCAATTAGGTAATATTAATGAAATGAAATAGTAATAGTGTTGGTATTTAGTAAATAATGGCTATTATCAAATCTAGTAATTATATTAATGACTTCTTAGTAGGAGATGATCTAATTGTTATTATGAAACGTAACTGAAGAAAGGGACATTTGAGCTAATTGAATAGTACCCTTATAAAGTTAATTTGATCTCTTGATTTTTAGAGTTATCGTAATTGTTACGTAAGTAATATTTTGATTTCTATCATCTAGGAGTTTTACCGAAACTTTAGGTTTCTATTTAAACTTTAATTCATCATTTCCTTTAGAAACCCATTTACCTTATAATGTTTAAAAAGGTTTCGTTTGGAACAATTTGTTAATGTTGTCACAATTAATTAAGCAATGTTTGCACGTAAATAAGTGTTTTAAAAAAAAAAATTGTTGGTAGTGTTTTGCCCAAAAGTTTGGGCATGACAGAACTCCAACCTGCAACTTGAAGTAATGGAAATGAAGCTGAAGAAGAGCTCCCACAAGCCAAACCAAATCCAATCCAAGCTCCAACCAAAACCAAGAGAGAAGAAAACCAGAACCAAGGAAGAAGCTTGCTGAATTTTTTTCTAGAGAAGAGCAAAAACCAACCCGAAAAACTTCACGGGAAGAAAATAAAAAGCAACAATAATCCAAAACCTTAGCCTCAATTTCGGCCAATCAAAATATTCCATTTTGGAGTATATTTTACCAACCCACCATATAATATAATTTATTCACCCATTTTGAATTCGACCAATGAGAGTGAAGGGTATGTAAAGTAAATAAAATATACTTATCCAACTAAGTGGAATTGTTTTATTTCTTTATTTAATTTAATGTGTTCATACACCCCACTTCGAAATAAAAGTCAAACTATTAAATAAATATAAGCTGTAAATGAATAATCCAAATGGGGATTAAAATCAAATAAATCAAAAGCTAATAAAATAAATTAAAGAACCAAATAAATATAAGATATCAAATAAATATCAAACTATAGAAGGTAAAATAAATAATTAAATAATCAAATACCATTAAAGATTAAATCACAATTATTGAATAAATATTAAACAACAATAATGCTTATCAAATAAATAATCATAAAATCAATAAATGTTAATTATCAAATAAATATAAATATCAAATAATTAAATATTCAAAACTTATAAATTAAATACATTAAAAAAAAACATTACCAAATATAAAATTACACATCAAGAGCCACATAATTACTCTAACATAAATAAGTAAATCAACTGGCATAAACTGAACTCACAATACCAAAAGACCAAGCTCACTAATTGACATGGCGAATTATGCCAAGACACTGACTACTCATGGTGAAAAACTTAGATCTAGAGTATGTGAGGGGAAACCCATGCCATCTCTTAACCACATAAGTCATTGGAACTAAGACATGCTCAAACCTGTGAAGCCAGGTGGAGTTGATATCTGGTACCTACAAAATCCTGCAACCACAAAATAACAATACAACATATACATATACATATATAGGTGGAGTTGATATTTTTGAGGTTATATCATCCTGATATTTTGCATGTGTTGGATTGGAATTATTTATAGGTTGAGGACAGGAAGCTTTCTATGGAGTTTGTGCGCATTCTTCAGCATAGAGAGATGTCCCTCAGAGGTCGGAGCGTAGAGCAGGTAAGGGTCAATTGGATCCCACTGGACCCTTACCTGCTCTACGCTCCGACCTCTGAGGGACATCTCTCTATGCTGAAGAATGCACACAAACTCCATAGAAAGCTTCCTGTCCTCAACCTATAAATAATTCCAATCCAACACATGCAAAATATCAGGATGATATAACCTCAAAAATGAAACATGAAAGACATCATGGATGCGGGACAAGCTAGGTGACAAGGCAAGGCAATAAGCCATAGGACCAATCCACTCCAAAATCTTGAAAGGTCCAACAAATTGAGGTGCCAACTTAGAGCCTTTCCCATAACAGATCAGACTCTTTCATGGGCAAACTCTCAGAAATACCCTGTCAGCAATAGAAAACTGTCTATCCACTCGATGGGCATCTGCATATTTCTTCTATCTATCCTGAGCGGCCAACAAATGCTCTCTAATGCGAGCCAACTACTCCTCTATATCCTGCAACATCTTTGATCCAATACGTACTCTATCCTCTAAATGATCCCAACTCAAGGGCATGCGACATGGTCTACCATATAACGCTTGATAAGGAGACATAACAATAGAGCTATGGTAACCATTATTATATGCAAACTCAACCAAATAGAGATAATCCTCCCAACGATACTACTGATCCATCATGTACATTCTCAACATATCCTCCAGAACCTAGTTCACCCTCTCTGTCTGTCCATCTGTCTCGGGGTGATAAGATGAACTAAAGTTCAACTATGTACCCAAATCATGCTGAAGAGCTGTCTAAAATGTTGATGTGAACATTAGATCCTGATCTGATATGATCCATCAAGGAATAACATGAAACCTCACAACTCCTTCCAAGAAAACCCAAGCTATTGTCGCTGCTATATACGAAGACCTGATCAGAGAAAAGTGCGATACTTTGGTCAATCTGTCTACAGTGACCATAATAGCATCATGACGGCATGAAGACATGGGCAATCCAACTATAAAATCCATAGATATAATATCCCATTTCCATCCTAGAACCAAATGTGACTATAATAATCCTGCGAGATGTTGATGCTCTACCTTCACTCACTGACACTAGGAAACATGCCACAAAATATGCAATATCTCTCCTCATACCAGACCAATGATATATCTGTCTCAAATCCGTGTGCATCTTCTTGACATCTGGATGTGCTGAGTAAGGTGCACGATGTGCCTCCGACACGATCAAATCTCGAAGACCGTCTGATGCTGGAACATAAATACATCCCAAATGCCTAAGAAGTCCATCTTATTCTATTGAGTATCCTGCATATCTACCCTCAAGAGCTCTACCTGTGACAACCTCTACAATATTCTCCTGATACCATACATCTAAAGGAAGGGCACTAAGAATACGACTCCTCAAATCCACACTAAGAGACATTGCTGAAATCTCATGCCTCCTTCGCCTCAATGCATCTACTGCCACATTCTCCTTACCCTGAATATATCTCACCTCAAAGTCATATTCACATAAGAACTCCATCCAATGCCTCTGCCTAGAATTCAAATTTGGTTGCGTGAAGATATACTGCAAACTGCGATGATCATTTTGTAACTTGAATCTATGCCCAAGAAGGAAGTGCCTCCATCTAACTAAAGCATGAACCACTGCCGCTAACTCAAGATCATGGGTGGGATAATTTTGCTCATGCTTCTTAAGTTTACGCGACTCATATGCAATCACATGACCATCCTACATAAACATTGCTCCTAGACCCTCCAAAGAAGCATCTATGTACACCACAAAATTCCCCAAAGGATTTGGCATTGCTAAAATAGGTGCACTGGTCAAACGCTCCTTAAGGATCTGAAATGATATCTTACACTACTCTGTCCAAACAAACTTCTTCCCTTTTCTCTGAAGAGAAGTGATAGGATGAGTTATCTTGGAGAAATCCTGAACATATATGTGATAATATCCTGCTAAACCCATGAAACTATGCACCTCTCCCACATTAGTGGGTGCTGGCCAATCGACAATTGCCTGAATATTTGAGGGATCAACTATGGTACCCTTTCTATAAATCACATGACCAAGATACCTCACCTCTCTTTGGAAGAAATCACACTTCACCAAATTGGCGTATAGCTGATTCTCCCTAAGATCCTGCAAAACCTGCCTCACATGATCCTCATGCTCCTCAACTGATCTCGAATAAATCAAAATATCATCCAGAAATACTAATACAAATCTGTCCAAATACAACCTAAATACACCATTCATCAAGCTCATGAAAATTGAAGGTGCATTCATGAGACCAAAAGGTACCACTGTGAACTCATAATGACCATATCTAGTGCGAAAAGTTGTGCGATGAATGTTCATCTCCTGAATCCTCAACTGGTGATACCCAGACTTAAGGTCAATCTTAGAGAAAACCTTGGCATCCTTAATCTGGTCAAATAAATTATCTATCTGAGGCAAGGGATATCGGTTCTTCACCATCACCTTATAGCTGTCTATAATCAATGCATAATCAAAGAGATCCATCCTTCTTCTTCACAAATAACACAGGTGCACCCCAAGGGGACACACTAGGACTAATAAACCCCTTCACCAACAACTCCTCTAACTGAACCCTCAAATCATTCAACTCTTGTGTGGTCATCTGATAGGGAGCTTTAGAAATAGGCTCAGCTCCTAGAACCAAATCAATCCTGAAATCTATATCTCACCAAGGGGGCATACCTGGAATCTCACTAGGAAAAACATCTGCAAACTCCTGAAGAATGGGATGCTGCTGCAATAAATTTCTCTGAGCTAACTCCCTCATCCACATCCTTCACTCTAACCGCAAACAAATGGCAACCCTTACGCGCACGCCTCTTCATCTGTATAGCAGAAATCATGCGAAGAGAGATAGGTCTCTAAATACCTACAATCTCCACACTCTTCCCACTATCATCCTTTCACTACACTCTCTTACCTCTATAATCTATTTGTGCTTGGTGAGATTCAAGCCAATCCATACCAAGAACCATATCATAAGATCCCAAAGGCATAACACAAAGATCCACAGAAGTATGGAAATCTCCTAAAACTAAAGGACAATTGAGCACAAGGGAATCCACTACCACTTTGGACCTCGTAGTTAACTCTACATGCCACCTATCATCTTGCTTTTCCATAGAAAGCCCACATCGCTCTACTAGAAAAGGAGAAATAAAAGAGTCTGATGCTCCAGAATCAAATAACACTGAACAAGAGATGCCACCTATCACACCTGATGTCTCTACAATGGTGGCCTAATGCTTAGCCTGACGGTTATCAACCACTACAAAAACTTGATGATACCTTCCTGCATCTCCAACTATAGGCTCAGAAGTAGTTGGCTTCTGCTGCCCTGACATCTGAGAAGTATGCTGAGGACAATGAATGGAAATGTGACTTGGTTGTCCACATGCAAAGCAATCTCTCCTCACAAACACTCTTCTATCTGGTGTTGTACTCAACTGCTGAACACTACCTCTGCTAGAAGCTGGTTGCAAACTCTACGCTGGCTGAGAAGGAGTAGGTCTCCTGTCATGCTGACGATTGTGACTCCTATCAACCTGAAATCTGGCACCTTGAGCAAATCTTTGCCCCTGAGAAAACCTCTTCTTAAACCGCTGACCACTACGGAAAGAAGAAGGATGGCTCCTAGCATATCTTGAAGACTACTGTTGTGGTCCTCTAACCATAGATCCTATAATAGGTGCACTAACTATCTGTCCTCCAGTCGCTCCTCTTGATGCAAATGAAAGATTCTCCTTTGCTAGTCTCAGCTTCTCCACAGCTGCCTCCAAGGTCTTAGGTATGTGCATCCGAACCTCTCCACTAATACGATCATTGAGACCTCTAACAAAGTGTTGAATCAACATTGACTCATCATCTACATATCGAGCATACTGTTTAAGCTCAAAGAATCTACGCTCATACTGCTCCATAGTCATCCTCTGCTGTCTCAAATTGTGGAACTCATCGACCTTCCTTTGCCTCCAATGATTTGAAAGAAATCTAGCATGAAACCGCTTTGAGAATAACTCCCATGATATTGTTGCTATGTCCAAATGTAACTTCTGTACCTCCATGTGCCACCATGTTGCAAAATCATGAAGATGCAAAATCGCACATCTCGCCTTGGTATTACTGCTACACTGATGCATAGAAAAACACCTACCTAAGTCCAATAACCATGTCTCTATCTCCATGCCACTACCTAAGCCATCAAAGGTAGGAGGATGAGTCCTATTCAGATATCTGTTGTGGGTAGCTGCATGTGCCTCCTGATCCACCTCCATTCTTCTCTTAGGAGAACATGAATGCTCTCTCTCCCGATGCTCCGAATGACGAGATCCCTCCTGCCGGTTCTCCTCCTATCTCAGTCCTAGGCAACCAAGAAGCTCCTGAAGCACGTTCACCAACTGTGGAATCAGATCATCTCTAGGCTACTCCTGCTCCTATTCCTCATGGTATGACTCTTCAAAAACCTCGAGATGAGGGTTCCTACGAGTAACCATGCGACCAACATGACAAAAATCTCTACCCCTAACATGCATCTTATCTAACCAAATTCAAAGGAAGCTATAAGCTAAACATCTAAGGGAACTATAACAAGAAAATAAATAATAGGGATAAAACCGTTGGGCTACCCCATGCCAAATGCTAAAATGCACAATGGGCTCAATCGAAACCAAAGTACCCAGTGTTGAACATGGGCTCTGATACCAAGTTGTAATGCCCACCAAAATTCCCTAAAGAAACTAAACAATAATATACAAATGGAAATATATTTTTTCTTAATTAACATCTAATAATAACTAATGCAATATATAACATCTCTATCTATTTACATATATTAAACAATTAACCAATATGAACATACATCATTGTTCATTTCATCAATTAACGCAAGCAAAAATACACAACATCAATAATCTTTCTCTAGGGTACATCAACATAATTACTTAATTCATTTCCACAATAACATACTACATACACAATAGGTATATTTCACCTTCATTAATGCATCATATTTTAATCCTTTAACCATGAGATATGCAACCTACAACATTACTTATTCCTCATGATATGCATAGTTTCCTTTCTACTAATGCATCTATGTCAATCATTCCTATTTACTAGACCCAATTAACATATTCACTTATTAATCTACAAATATTCCTCCATCAAGATTATTTAACATTCTAACTAGCATATAAATGTTCCATGAAATAATACAAATAATTCATAATGCAATTCCATTCTATTCCAACTATAATCCACTTAATTTCCATGATTAATAAAATCACATCTCTACAATAGTAGAATATAATATCTCTAAATTCCATTCTCCAACTACAATTCATCTCACAAATATAAGTACATTAAATACATTATGAGCATAGCTCTTTCTACTACAAGAATCCATCTACTACATGCAAAGATACTACATTTCATCTTATCCATGACATAAATATGCTACAAGGTACATCCATAGTACATCATGAAGAAGAATCCACATCCACACAAGAAGAAACCAAGAGATCATCCCAATGGCTAAAAAATACCAACCTCCCGACCATGTGGAACCAAAGGAACCAACCCCTGTGCTAGGAGATGACACAAGGTCCCAACACACACTCTAAACCTAAGCTGACACCTATAACCAAGGAGACTAACCACACAAGGACTCTCAAGCAAGAACTCACACATACAACAAGAATGATCTCCAGAGGCATAAAACTCATCAAGACATAAATGCATCCAATAAGTATAATCATAAATCATAAAGGGGAGACACATGTAGGAGTTGAGTGTCATCACATGCCATCCTCATAACATAATAACATAATAACACAAGGCACTAGCCTAATGGACATGTGGAGCCATCTCAACCTATGAGAGACTAAGGGAGATTAGCTTACTATCTTCACGATCTTCTCATGCTTATCCTAAGACATCCTCCCTAGGACTAAGTCATGAGGCACAAATCAATTTATCATCTTATTAATTAATCTAACTACCCAACCCATCAATTATTATATTATCACTTATTTACAAATCCCGGAAAACTCCAATGTGCCTTGGTGGTCTAGATTTCATGCATCCTTACAAGGAACCTCATGCAAGCCTATCTCTCATGACCCCTGTTATCACAAGGAAGCCCACTCCTCCTAACATGGCCCAACAATAAATCACAAGAGGATATACCAACATAATTAGATGAAAATAATACTCAAAGTAGCCAACAACTTCCACACATACTCTTACGACTTAAACAAGGCTACAACAACATCAATATAACAAAATGAGCCGCTTGGCTAGCAATAAACAAAGACATAACAAGCCATCAAATGCTGCCATCAAATAAAGAATAACATCACAACAAGGCCTACTCACTTGCTGGTCCAATATAGCACAAAAATCATCTCAATCATCCATGGCCTATCCACATGGAAGAGAGTCTAAAATATCCATAATACGTAGAGAAACAAATATACTCAAAACCATCAAAATGCATCAAAATTGATCAAACCCAATACTGAGAAACATTAACAGACCTCAAATAAAGCCTCTGGTACAAAAATCAATTCGGGAAATTACTTCAAAAATATCAAAACTGGGAAAATACAAAACACAGTCAGATTAGTGCTTTTGCCCCGCAGGACAACACTTATGCCACAAAGAACAACGCAAATGCAACACAAGAGAGCGCTTTTGCATTCCAGAATTGCGCATATGCATTCTGAAATAGCGCCTATGTTTCCCAATTCACACTTATGCATCCTAAGACAATACTTATGTTGCACAGAGCAGCGCAAATGCAATACAGAACAACGTGAATGCAATACAGAACAACGCTTTTGCACAAAACTTACGGAAAACTCAAATAACTTTCGGGTAAAATAATAAATTATAGACTTAATGAAAAGGATCGAAAAACATATGAAAAGAAATGCCTAGAAACAAGGAATACTTGGGTATAAACATAATAAAATAAGTCAATCGCTAAACCAATATTTAAATCAAATATCTTCAGAACCATTTCTCACAGAGCCGTGAAATGCCATACATAGGAAACCAAAAACATATATTCCAACAACTATACAAAACCCAAATAATATAAAGTTCCTCCCCAAATATTAACTTTCAACAATATTAAAACTATAGAATAAATAATACTTCAACCCAATACCCAAAACAATGCAGACACAATGCATACACAGAGAAGCCATTGAAAACCAAAATGCAAAGTGAAGAACTCCAACCTGCAACTTGAAGTAATGGAAATGAAGCTGAAGAAGAGCTCCCACAAGCCAAACCAAATCCAATCCAAGCTCCAGCCAAAACCAAGAGAGAAGAAAACCAAAACCAAGGAAGAAGCTTGCTGAATTTTTTTCCAGAGAAGAGCAAAAACCAACCCAAAAAACTTCATGGGAAGAAAATAAAAAGCAACAATAATCCAAAACCTTAGCCTCAATTTTGGCCAATCAAAATATTCCATTTTGGAGTATATTTTACCAACCCACCATATAATATAATTTATTCACCCATTTTGAATTCGACCAATGAGAGTGAAGGGTAGGTAAAGTAAATAAAATATACTTATCTAGCTAAGTGGAATTGTTTTATTTCTTTATTTAATTTAAATTGTTCATACACCCCACTTAGGAATAAAAGTCAAACTATTAAATAAATATAAGCTGTAAATAAATAATCCAAATGGGGATTAAAATCAAATAAACCAAAAGCTGATAAAATAAATTAAAGAACCAAATAAATATAAGATATCAAATAAATATCAAACTATAGAAGGTAAAATAAATAATTAAATAATCAAATACCATTAAAGTTTAAATCACAATTATTAAATAAATATTAAACAACAATAAGGTTTATCAAATAAATAATCATAAAATCAATAAATGTTAATTATCAAATAAATATAAATATCAAATAATTAAATATTCAAAACTTATAAATTAAATACATTAAAGTAAACATTACCAAATATAAAATTACACATCAAGAGCCACATAATTAATTAGACATAAACAAATAAATCAACCGGCATAAACTGAACTCACAATACCAAAAGACCAAGCTCACTAACTGACATGGCGAATTATGCCAAGACACTGACTACTCACGGTGAACAACTTAGACCTAGAGTATGTGAGAGGAAACTCATGCCATCTCCGAACCACATAAGCCATTGGAACTAAGACACACTCAGATCTGTGAAGCCAGGTGGAGTCGATGTCTGGTACCTACAAAATCTTGTAACCACAAAATGACAATACAACATATACATATATAGAACAAGCAAGTGATAGAGAATCACGATGACACATCCCGCTCACAATGAGTGATGTGGAATCATCTCTATCAGGAAGACAGTCAAACAATAGTCAAACACATCTCATAAACATATCATCATATGAAATCATAAGTAGGGTTAGCGCAATCATAATCATCATCAAAACCGTGATAAATCTAATCTATCAATAATCCATCACATAGTGAGCATATAAAATCCATCGAGTACATATATCATCAAATCACATGATCAATCATGATAGTACCAGCATTCATATAGATAATCAAAATAGCATATGTCCAATATATAACATAAATCATAAGTCACTGAAGCACATGAGTAATCATCACCCAAATCATCAAAATATAGTCTAGATAAGTCTATCAAGCATAATATAAAAGTCAACTCTATTCAAAATAAGTCGAATCAAGGGTGGACACTACACACAACATCTGAACAATTTCACAACTAGATGCATAATAGTAAACACTCACACCAAGGCAAAAATAGAACTATTACACATAATCCACTACATCACTAGTTCATCACCATCATATAAATGCATCTAAGCAAGGAATCAAACACACATGTCACAAAGAGAAACAAGGAAGCATCAGATAAGACCAAATCATCACAAAGAGATCCAAATCCAAACACTGAAGAGACACATCCATGAGCACATAAACAAAACCATATCGACAATGAGAAAAGATGAGGGGAAAACAAGATGGGTATTAGACCCTTCCCCCTAGCACTAGGCTTAATCCTAGAAGCCTACAAAACCAACACAAGGTGCCTTTAGAGAAAAATATAACAATCATATATATCATACAAAAATATCCCTACGACTGATCCAAAAGTCTAGGTCACATCACACAACTCTCTTACCATCACTAAGCAATCAAGAAATTGGACCTACTATTTGCTCCATAAGAGCATAAAAACTCTTGAACTCTAGCAATCACATCACAAAATGGTACTAGGAACTTCATCTAGCCACCCACTCTAACATGAACAAAATAAACTCAACCAACTCTACCTCATCTCAAGGTAATCAAACATTAAACCTTTCCCTTAATGATCTCTCCTATAATCAAAGCACCAAACTCTAAGAGATTCCACTTGAAATAAGGGGAGAAAAGATCATCCTTCAAGATAGCAACATGCCACCATACTCATCAAAAGATCACTTAAATATAGGATAGTTCTCACTTATACCACCAAGATCCTACAAAAGAAAGGGTTCCTCACAACATTGGCTTACCAACAAAGATTTAGTCCATTGAAAAGATACTCAGAGGCATGCATGTGAAGGAAATTTACCTCTTACAACCAGGAGTACCCACAAGTCAGAGGCCCAACAACCCCTAAGCACTGTAGGAAAGGCTACATGACCACCACTAACCACAAGACATAGGATCAAGGAAAGATTTCTCTATTGCCCAACACTCAGTTATAGCTGAAACATGGTTTACCCAACCCAATCTTGATCACAATTTCACAATCAATGAGGTACCACTAGACTTCTCATAGGGTCAACATTCCATACTCACAACTCTAGCTAAGATTAGGAGGGTCAAATCTAATTATCTGGACCACATCCTCTTCCAAGCTTAGGCTAGGAATTACATCATTACTAAAGAAAACTCATCCAACTCATGCCAACCTCCAACATGGAGTCAAGAAAAAGGCATACACATAAATATATAATAGATATACATATAATCATAAGGCACAAAAGCTCCATCTAAGGATACTTCTCATCCCCACATGATGTCAACCATACAGTCAAGTAATTTGCATCTTACATGACACATTGAGTACCCAAAAGAAAAAAAATAACATGATCAAACAAGATTAATATTCTTCTACTACAACTAGCACAAGCTCATGCATAATACTATAAGCACACTACAACATCAATTACACACGTCATTAAAATCTAACACAAACACTCATACTTAATTACCATCACCTAAGGCATGCATCAAACATACACTGAAGACAAAATTTTTCAAATCATCATGATCTTACCTAATGCAACATTATGAAATTCACACTTGTTCAATCATACATTTCTAACCAATTTCATATACCCCAAATAATTTCAATCAAATACTATCATAGATAGCATATTTTAATTATTTTATTGAACTATAATTTTAACTAATCACAAACACATATGGTACAATTCTTTGAGATTTCCTCCCTTGTACACACTATCAATGATTCAAATGAACATGATAGAGAACAACACTACCCACAACAAAGGCTAGCCACAACAAACATTTGGGATTAGTCACCCAAGATTCAAAAAAGGAGAAGATCCAAATAGGGAAGCCATCATGTACAACATTATATTATAGAAAATACTAGCAATTTCAATATTAAATAAAATGTGATGAGTGTCATGAAATAGAAATAGATAAAGGTTCGGGACTAATCCAAGCATTAAGAAAGAGTAAAGAAAATCCAACACTAGCCTACACAACACTTGGTCAAACATAAATAACCAAAACAAATCATCAATTACATAACATAAATAAATAATGAAGTGACTAGCATCAACCACATAGAAGGGAGTAATCACTTCATGAAACCCAATGATTCATTATCCTAGATGTGTTAGAGAGTATGCACCAAACACAAAAGAAATTAAGTCATTTATGTATCAATAATAGCTTCTTTAATGCAAACATAGTTATGAAAATATGATTTCTAACCTTTGTAACCATTTACTAATTTATTGCAATGCAATAATTCCTTTATACAAGATGAAATAAGAAAGGGAATATAGCACCATATTCACAAAATGATACATCTAATGCATGGTCCAAGTTTATTTAACATATCACATTCACAAGATAACTAAGACAACAAGGGTTAAACATATACGATTCATTGCAATGCATATTCACAACACAATCTACTCCAAGACACTTTGGGTCTAAATACAAAGGCACTTCACACATTTACATAGGAGACAACACAACCACCACATGTCCATTATCATAAGCTTGATAAAGGAATATAACAAAGGAATATAACAATTGCAAAGTAGGAGTACTTTACACATCAACATATACAAAGGTGACTAAAACTGAATCTCATGTGGATTACCATCATTTAGGTCATACCTAAACTCACACAACAAGGATATACTGAGGTTTATGTTCTTAGAAGGGTATCTCAACAAGAGCTCTTGGTCATAGCAGGTTTAGGGTCAATGCAGTCTATACAATAATAATACGAGCTATTTACGACACAAGATAAAGCTCACATAAGGATAGTGTTGAATATTCAGACAATTGATAGGGGAGGTGAATCAGTCGACAATTAAAATATTCTTTAAAACTTTATTCATAGATCTAGAACAACTACCAGAATTAATCAAGACAAATAAAACATGAAAGCATACACAAATAACAAATCAAACATTATGAACACTAGAATTTATGTGGAAAACCAAGAAGGGAAAAACCATGGATAATGCTAATTCTCGATATGAAAACACCAATTAAGGTGACATTAGTTAAGGTGATTTTTACAAAGGATGGCTCACTGCCAAGAATTCTCACTGCAGGATGGCTCATTGCCCAGAAAGGTTCACTGTCAGAGGTCTCATTTCCTAGAGAGGCTCACTGCTAAAGAAAGAAAGAAATGAAAATCCACTATTGAAACAAAATATGCATAGCCGAAACTACTTCCAGTAACTATCCGCAACATAATTCACAATAACAACTGGATTCTTCCAATCTTACATATCTTCTACACAATTAGCCATTTACAAAAATTCCACAGTAACTCATCCGGATCAATCACATACATATACTATTTCTAGAAAAACATAATCTTCCAAGTTGGCCAAGACAAAGATATAAAATAGGTCAATACTTGTAGCATCATAAAATTGCGACCCTTGCAATTTTGACCGTGTTTTAGGTCCTCACCTTGGCAACTGCATCTCCCTACTCAATTGTGACCCCTCTTTGCATCATGATCCCAAATCCCTTCTTATTTCAGCCCTTGTATCACCTTGTGACCCTGTCCAAGCCCCAAAATAAGGCAGGACAGGGGCGTGACGCCCTTGTCCTCCCTATTTGGGTGGCCCTAAAATGGGTCCATGTGACCCTTGGACCCAATTTTCTCTTTGGGATTTAATTCCTCCTATGTCGGCCTTCGGTGAGATGAAAATTAATTCTCCTAGGCAAGTATAAAAGGGGATCTAGTCCTCTTATTTTCATAAGCAAGAGATAAGTGAAAATAAGTTAAAATTGGGAAAACAAGCGGAAGGTCTCCATTATCATCATCAAGCGTTCAAGTGTTCAAGTCTTGAAGCATCCATCAAATTTTCTCCTTAATGTGTCTTCTTCATTCATCCATTGGAGCAACATTACAAAATTCATTTGCAGGAATGTGTGTGTTAGGGTTTTGTAATGTTACATGCCATTTCATGCAATACTTGTGATTACATTCAAGAAGCAAAGAAACCATCATCAACAAATTGCAGATCTACAAGGTGTATCATTTCCATTATTCACATTTAAGTATTTGCAATTACATTCTTTCAAGTTTGATTCCTCAACTGGGGTTTGAATAAGCCAAACTCCTATCCACAACCCTTCTTCCCTTCTTTTATGTGTGTAGGTTGTAGGTGTGTGGCTGTAATTGCAAGTTTAGGCTTCATTCACAGAGACAGAAAAAACCCTTTTCGACGTGTGGATTTTTCGAAGGGAAAGTTCATATTAGGGCAATTTTCTCCAAATTCGTAGGGCAAGTTCATATCAGTCTAAATACCACAGATCTCAAGTTACAGCGCAATCATGAATAGGTAGCTCCTTATTTCACCCATTTGTCTTCATTTTCTGCATAGTCAAGAAGTCAACTCTTCTACTTACAAAAGAGGGTAAATTGCATTGCACCCTTGCCATTCACTTAGCATTCAGATCCTTATTCACTCTAGGGTTTAGATCTAGTGAATTTAACCCCTCTTTTGAATGTAAAGTATGTCCCAATTGAAAATCATCCTAGTGATTTCCTTTCTCTCTCCTAAGTGGGGAATCACTAGGGTTCGATTTTCCACTTTACATTTTGGTGAACCCGATGTCCTACATCTTAATTCTGATTTCTTATTTGTTAGATCTAAATAATTGCAATTTGAACTATAAAATTTCATTTCCAAGTTTGAACTTTTTGTAAAATTTAGAGGTTAAATGCATAAAAACCTTAATTTTTCATTTTGAGGAAATTAAGCTTTAGTTGTTTGTTTCAGATCTGCTTTCTATTTCAACATTGCAATTCAAATCTGTCTTTTTATTCTCAAAATTAAGTGGTTAAACATTAAAACCCTAATTTTTAAGGAATCTCCTATTTCGACCTTTGACTGCTAATTTGAACTATCTAGACATCTCCAAATCACCTATTTTTTTGGATTTTGCAATAAAATCATAATTTCTATTATCCTTGAAAATTTTAAAAAATGTTGGTTGAACCGTGCATAACTTGAACACGGTCCCTAGCTTTTTTCTCAAAATTTTGAGAGTCAGAATTGACTGTATTTTTCTACTTAAATCCAAGAAATCGACATAATTTATCAATTTTTAAACCTCCTAACGTTGAAAACAAATTCAAAATTGCATATTTGATTTACTTGCAATTTACAAAAAAATCTAGGTTTGAAATTGAATTTGTGGAAAATTTGGATCTTAATTCAAATTTTCAGATTTATCATTGTTTTCAGACTTGTCTTCTTACTACAAATATTCAAAATTTCAATTTCCCTCCTTTTCCCAAAATTCAAAATTTCAAATTTCAGTGGCTATGTCCTAAAACCCTAATTTTTCAAATTTAATGGGATTTTGTGCAAATTTCAATCAATTTCAACCAATTTCAGTTTTCTAATATTATTTAAGGTGGCCCTATCCATTAGGTTTGACCTTTTTTTAACTTGTAATTCAATTTCTTATCTTTTTCAAAACCCTAATAGGGTCCTATTCCGACATTCAAACCTTAATTTCACCTATCTAGAGATCATAAAATCAATCAATTTTTTGGGGTTATCTCTCAAATCATCGTAGCTTTCATCTCTGAAAAATTTTCGAAAAAGTTTGGAGGACCGTGCAGAACTTCAACATGGTCCATGGCTATTTTCCGGAAATTTCAGGCGAATGTTATCACTATATTTAATTACTTAAATCCATAAAATTGGTCGACTTTGTCGAATTTTGATCCCTCTAAAATAAAAAACAATCTCCACTTTCAGCATTTCAATTTTCAAGAAATAGTTTAAAATTAAGTGGTTAATTAAGAACAACCCTAATTTTAAATTTCAAAATTTTAATTCGACAACTTTCAATTTTTAAAATTAAGAGGTTTTTCAGTGGTCCCTAGTTTTAATTTTCAATCTCTTTTGGATAATTATCTTCATTCCTATAAATTGCACTATTCCTTCTTTAAATCAATTGGTTCATTTTTTCTTAGAATTTTGCATTATTTAATTTTGCAAGTGAGATTTCAAAATTCAAAATTCAAATTTTCCCTCCTAGCTCTTATTTGAATTACATTGTGGATTGCATAATTTTCAATTGTGTTTTTCAAATTTAGTTCATTGCATTCACTTCTTTCCTTGCAATTTGGAAAAATGTCAAATTTCTTTCTACAAGATGAAGCTATTAAGTTGAAAGGATTTAAGATATATGAAAATCCCCTTTTTGAGCCCTTAAACGACCCCCCTCCCAAAAAGTCTCTTCTAAAAGAGGACATATTGATGCAAGAAGGTACTTTTAATAATCTTCCTAATGATCTCCCTATTTAGGATGAACCATTAGAGGATAATGTAGATTATTATTTTCATATGATCCTCCCTCATGAGGGTACCTTGGTGAAAGCGGATGATTTTAATAACACTTCACCTTCCATGCCTTCCAATAACCTTCCCCCCAAATATGAAGCATTAATTACATATGATAGTCTTTTTCCTAATGACTGTCTTGAACATAAAGATACCTTAGAAAAAGAGGATGATATTTCTCATCATAATTTTCTCTCTCCACCAAAAATCAAGAGCCTAACAAAAATCAAATCAATTCCATTCATGTTCCTAGGAAACCAAAAATTCTTCCTGATTATCATGCTATGCCTTACACATATACTAATGAGGTAGTTGATGAGAACATAAGTGAAGCATCATATGCTTTCTTATTTCCTACAATCATCTCTTCAATTCACTCAAATAGACCATCTCCTACCAAAGAAGTTCCTAAAGAATAACTCTTAGAGGATGACTGGGGGTCCTTAGATTTCACTCCTACATATTCTAGAAAGTCTATGATGCCTGAATTTCATATTCAATTTTTTTCTCTTAACACAAATCTTGAAATTAATTAGGCCTCTTTAAACTTGAATCCAATTCCCCCTAAGAGTGAACCCTCTTTTGAACATACACATGGATGCAATGGACAAATGCTTGAATGTGAGCGACAAAGTGATGAGAAATCACAGTTTCCTTTGTCAACATCTTCTTCTCCATTGTCTTGTAAATCCACACCTTCTCATTCTAATTTTGAGTTACAACAAGAAAATATTGGTGCAGGAGCACCCCAACAATGAAGCCCCTTTTCCATTTTCATGTTTGTAATTAAGATCCATTTTTGTAAGACCAATTGTCAAGATGGTACATTTATAAACCACTTGGTCAAACTTGGTCAAAGGATCTATGGTAGATTAGGAAGAGTCAATTTTGTGTGTTTTGTGTGCTTAGGGTTCATTTGGAAACCTTTGGAGTGCAGGAAAATGCATAAATTGTCGATTGACCAAATGTTGCATAAAGTTATAAAAGTTGCATTTTCGGTGTAACTTGTCCCGATAGAGTCACCTTCTTGAAGAATTGTCATTGAGTATCGGTGTAGATATTTTGAGCACCACCTGATAATTCGATGGAGCGACAACATTTTGAAGGAGTTTTCATTAGGTATCGGTGTAGTAGTTGTGAGCACCACCCGATAACCCGATAGAAAAGCATGCGAAAGGAATCGACATCAGGGATCGGAAGTCGAGGATCCTGACTTACCCCAACGACCTGATAAGTCAACACACTTGGAGTTTTGGCATCGGCTATCAGAGACACTATCTGGAAGTCATCCTGATGACCCGATGGAAAGGAGGACTTGTTTTCACATGTTATCTAGCATCAGCAAATAACACTTGAAGTTATCCAGAAGAGTCGATGAAAAAATGCACCACCTTAAGGATATTTCATTAGACATCGGGTGGAGAGTTTTTGAGCTAGTAAGAAGATCCGATAAGAGCGCACCACTGACAGAGTTGTGATCGGACATCAGGAGTACCATTTTTGAGTTAACCTGATGACCTGATAGAACCGCATGATTGTAAAAAAAATTTGTCGGGCATCAGAGGTCATGTTTTCGACCTATGCTGATGACCCAATGGAAGTTTCCAATTGCTAGAAAATGTAACCAAAAAGGAATTCGGTCTCCAACTCCTCCCAATGGCTAGATCGGTTTGAATTTCGGTTGAGGATGTTGAAAGGAGACATATATGAACATGTTTGAATCATTTCCAGAGGAGAGGCGGATGATTCAACAAATGTAATCAAACTTTTGGTGTGAACAAAATACAGTTGCAGGTTTCATAGAACATCCTTGCATTGTAAAATCAATAAACTATATCGGTAGGATTGGCATGGGTGTTCAAATTTAGAAGTTGACTAATTCCTATTGTTTCAGTCAGCTTAGGATCTGGGTGGACACATCTGAGTCAGAAATTTCTCTATTCTCGTCTGACAACCAGGGTGAAGTGAAGTCAGGGTTTCATCTAGAAATGGCTCTAACTTGAGATTCCTACATTGGACCACAACGACCATTAGAGGAGTTAAATTTGGAGCAATGTATGTTAGGATCATGGTAGTTGCATCCTGGAAGGTGTCAGCATTTAGGTTCCACACCATACCCGAGGCCAAGCATGCCCATGTGCTTGGTCTCAAAATTAAGGAAGTAGGAGTGCAGAAGGACTCTGGGAGTGGACCAAACCAATCCAAGGTTGGATTGTGTATGTAGGAGAATCCTTAAACCTACACTTAAGGTTCATTTAGCCTTGAGAATTAATTTGTAGGTTGTTGCTCCAGAACCAGACTTGATTACCCCTATTAGGCATGTTTGGCCTAGACAGTTTAGAGGTGTTCAAAAGGAGTTGGAGCTCATCCTTTTGGATTCTGAAAGTACTCAATAAAGGGTACTCTGGTCTATAGTTTGTTTTCTTCATCCTTTGAAGAAGTTGAGGCTGTTTTGCCAAAAATGGTGTAATGCCCTGCCAGGAAACCTCGAAGGGATAAAGCTAAAACACACAAATGGAGTGCAAATTTTTTTTTTTTTAAGACACAAATTTAAGATACATTGAGTTATCTAAAGCTTTGATAACACAATGGAAGACTAAACAAACCTAAGGAGTTTCCCAACATGATTACGTAACTTAACACCTAACTCAATTCACGACATTTGATCCAATTAAGCAGGTTATATTAATTACATGTTATTACTTAAAACATGGGTATAATTTGTTCAGTAAATTAAAATTATAGATAATAGGATGCGGTCACCCATTAAGGTTGAAGATGAGGCTAACATGAGGAAATTTACCCATTAAAGTTAAAACATAGATAACATGTGCAGGTTCATCCATTAGAGTTAAAATATAGGTAACTTAATGAAGTTTATCCATTAGAGTTAAAATTAGATAACATGACGAGTTCATCCATTATAGTTAAAATATAGCTAATAAGACAAAGTTCACATATTAAGGTTAAAATGTAAATAACATAATGAAGTTCGTCCATTAGGGTTAAAATATAGATAACTTGATGAGTACATCCATTATAGTTAAAATAAAACTAATATGAT
The DNA here is from genome assembly GCF_030272615.1 of Cryptomeria japonica. NCBI lineage: Eukaryota > Viridiplantae > Streptophyta > Pinopsida > Cupressales > Cupressaceae > Cryptomeria > Cryptomeria japonica. The sequence continues at coordinate 381,802,236 of NC_081406.1, read as the reverse complement.
GAAGTTCATTTATTAAGATTAAAATGTAAATAAATAAATGAGTTCATCCTGTTGGGACTCATTAAATTTGAGTCAATTTATGAGGCCCAATTCAAAATTTTGCTTTGCATTTCCAAATGAGTTAGTTTGAATGGCCTAGTTAGAGAGAGGGTAAAATGGAACCAGTTGATTTTCAGGGGGTAAGGCTTTGGAAACTTGTTGTACACATTTCATTTGGCCTATGCAGTGATGTGAAACTTTCAGAATTCAGTTTGGATCATTTTATGAGGTACCCATTTCGAGGGGTGAGCTGAAAGTGCATTTTAGGTACAAATGCAGATTTTATTGAGTAGCCTATTTTGGGTGTTTATATATTTTTCCCTGTTGATCATCATGAAGAATTTAAAAATGGATTGAATTCTATGCATAAATGTGAGTTAGCATGCAAAATTTCAAGTCTTCATGAATCCATTTACTCAATTTACCAAGCTCAATCTGTTCGCAGTTTGTGTGGTTTACACAAGTGTAAAAATGCCCTAGTGAATGTCATATCAAAATGTTTATTCGGAGCTATTGTTGATATAAATGAAAAGATATGTTTCAAATTTCAAGCTCTTGCCAATCTGTTTGATTGGTTTTCAAAATGGTTTCTTGAGCCATCTTTTTCAATCTTCCGTACTTTCATTGCCGTATCAATTAAAGTTGCTATTTTCATGAGCGTGCCATTTGCACCTAGTCATACTTTTGGTCGAACTAAGAATTCAAAGATTTAATATATACTTCAAGGTACCTGTGTTTCAAATTTGAGGGTCTACGAAGGTTGTTTGGTATTTTTGAGAAAAACATCATGTGTTGCCAGAACATTGACTTCATCAGGTCCGCAGTGTCGACAAAGCCAGTTGGGCATTTTCGGAAATTAATATCTCTTCGCTCGGGATTCTTCTTGAAAAACCTCTTAGTAGAGTTCATCCTTGTATATCAGAGTACACACCTATCAAATGGCGAGGTCTAGAAAGGTGTTTTGACCAACTTGAAAAATACGTCTTCGCAATTAAATGTGAAAATGTGGCGTAAGTGCCTGAAAGTTGTAAAATTCAATTTTATGATCCGAAAATGGTGTCGATCGATTCCAGAGGTAATTTTAAGGTTCCTGAGATATTTCAAAGGTCAGTTGAAGGGAAACAAAAATTTTTTTAGCCGGACCCACTTTGGGGCCCGACCTGGCTTGCCACTTCATGCATCTTTTCAGGCAAGGTTTAAATTGTTTTTTTTTTAATCATATGTTAAATGATTTAAGTATTAAGGAGTTCATGAGGACTGAATAATATTGTATGTTCCAGGATTCCTATCATCCCACACACGAAATGTTGAAACAAATGGATGCCTTCCCAATTCAAGCGAATGCACTGAATATGTTTTTTCAAGATAACAAGGGCTACGGTGGCATTTGGATTAATGATTTGAATGGAAAGAAAAGATTTTAAAGAGCCCTCCAAATAAATTGGCAATAGGTAGCATGATGAAAAGGCCTTTAAAACCTCTTAATACAAATGCCTTGGCAGCTTAAAATAAATTCCATGAATTCTCCAGCAGCCTCTTCATGTGAAACATTGCAAGGCGTAAAAACTCCAGCAATGGGCATTTGAAATGCCCAATTTAACAGAGCATGTGAGAAGGCATTAACACTTCAAACAAATGTTAAACCAGCTCCATGATCCCTCTTCATATGGTGTTTGGGGAGTGAAGTCAAAACAAATGCAAGATGAGGTGCAAACCAAATATCTTCCTTGTTGTGGTATGTGGGTTTTATGTTTTCAAATTAATGCAAACAAAGTAACCAGTAGTAACTCCTCCCTCTCACATGGCATTGTAAAAGCATAAAAACTCAAGCAAATGAGATGGCATGGCATGTGATATGGCAGAGGAAAGCCAACCAAATGGAAAGTGGCAGCCAACATGGGGTTTTTGAATTTCTTTTTGAGGCTCCCAAGCAAAGGCAAATTGGCACGTGTAAGCCAAATCTCCTGGAAGATGTGGCTGCAATTAGAGGAGGCCATTAATTCTTTAGGCTAATGTAAATCTGCAGATTTGAAACCACATTTCCCCAACGTAGCAGCTGAACAGCAACATATACTTTCAAACAAATGCTTTGGCTGTGCAAGGTCACGTGGGAGGGTTTTAGATTGCAGCAGCTGTAGTTAGAAGATGACGTAGAAGATGGAGGAGAGACTTTTCAAAGTCTTCAACAAACACAACAGCAGTCTGGCAGCCCCCTTTCACGTGGCTTGTTTAAAGCCACATAAAATAGAAAGGAGTTAAGAACCACAGCAAATGCATTTGGCATGGAGTTAAGCTTGATTCCTCCCCCACGTGGATAATAAACTCCTACAATGGAACTTGATAGGTGTATCAACAATGTTCCTCTGTAATGCAAAGACATGAAATGTGAGAAGAAAATGAAGACATTCATGGAAAACTTCCAAAAAATGCGTTTCTGGGCGAAATGCATTATCCCACATTGGCTGGGAAGTGGACCATTTTGGTATTTATAAGCAAATCTCCACCCATCTAATATGTCAAAGCCTCAAGGCTTTTGACGCAAGGTGCTAAGGGTGCCCAAGGTGGACCCCACGCACATGGGTGCAGATCCCAATGCGACCAAGGTGGTGACCGGTGGACCCCATGCGGGCATGGATCCCGAGGCAGGCAAAATTCTGCAGAGAAGGATCGACTTAACTGGTGAGTAGGTTGTAGATGATCGACGGTCGATGTGACTTCGCGAAGGAGAGATGCTCGTGAGTTAAGGGCTGCGAAATGGCAAAAAACCTAGGCTCAACGAAGGGAGTTAAAGATCAAGCAAGTCCGAAAAGATCCAACGGCTCACGCGATTTTGGAGAACAAAGATGTTCACCGGTTAGCCACTGCGAAATGGTGAAAGCCAGGTGGCAGGTCCAGTAGGTGGGTCCCATCCCAGTGGCACATAGGTGGTGCTGAGGTGGCGTGCAGGTGGCAGACACATGGCGATGATGTGGCGACGAGCAAGCAGCTAGGTGGCAGACACGTGGCGGAGTGATGAGGTGTCATCCCAGGTGGCGCCCAGTGGATCCCATCGACCAATCAGAGGTTGCCACGTGGCAAGGTGTCAGGGCATAATCAGGGTAAAAATCAAAGTTAAATTGTATAGTTGAAACTATATTAAAAAATTGAAAAATTTAAATGATTGTGCACACAAAATGATTAATTCGCTCAAGGGTTTAGTTTTGGCCAAAATACCAAGTATTATATGTTTTCGGAAATCTCTCGAGATGTAGAATGTAGTTATGGAGTTAGTTTCAACAAATGTGGGATATTTTAGGAGAATTTTTCATGGGAAAGAAGAAGATAAAGAATTTCAGTTAAAAAGGAGACACTTGGCAATTTCGGTTGCAGACCTAATCTTTTCCCTCTTCCTTCTTATTCAAATTTTCTTCTCATTGTAAGGGTTCCAAAAATTTGGAGAATGGCTCCATATTTTCATGGTTTCCAATTCTAAGTTCTCTTCAAGATTGTACAGGACAGGGCTGTTCTTTTAGTAATGGAATTCAATTCTTTGCTATAGGTGTTCTTAGTTGCAGGTTCTTGTGTGTGTAAGGCATGCACAATTTCGTACAGAATTTGTCTCTGAAATGTAATCTCATTTTATTCAAATCTGATTCTTAAGGAGGATCAAGTTGGTCATGAGCAGCTATGTTTTTGAGTGTAATGTTGGTTTGTAGGTAATCTTCAAGGAAGATTTTAAACTCTATGAGAAAACATTAATAAAATAGGGATTATCTTTCTGGATCTGGTATTTTTTGTGGATGAGTTGAGTAATGCATTTATGCAAGGCATTAAATGCAGGAAGACTTAAGAATTAAGATGGATATGTAGTATAAGTTTTCATCTATAGTTTGATTTGTGACTCTGTTGCCTTGGGATAAGGCACTGATCCTGCAATTAAGGGGATTCTCAAACCAATCAAAAATCCAATGAGAATATCTTTAGTTTATGTTATGTTTTGAAATGTTTCATCTATCTCATGCTCAAACATAGCTAAGTTTTATGTGTAGATCTAGCCTATCTGCAGTAAACTACTTCTTATAGAGCCCTGGTGAGATCTATCTATTTATGTTGATGTTGTCATAGGTGTATAATAGGTTTAATTCTAAGCCTCAAAGGTATACCCGCCTATGTTTTGCAGAGCCTGAAGAGTAGGAGGATTTAGATCCTTGTCATGTTGTCCAAGCCCTGAGGTTCTTCATAGATTGAATTGGCTACTTCATAGATCAATTGCAGGTGTGCTTGGGTTAACCAGATTTGGTGAACAACACATCCATTTTAGTTATAATATAGCTATTATGATGGAGTTCATTTATCAAGGTTAAAATGTAAATAACTAAATGAGTTCATCCATTTGAATTACGATTTAGGCAATATGACGAGTTCATCCAACAATGGTTATCCAATCATTTCATTCAAATTTTTCCTTAACCATATACCATGCACCTAATTTCATTACATGCTTTAATTCTATCATAACCTAGTGATTTCTTTCCATGCATACTTAATTGTATTATCAATAACTAAAATTGAGCACATTCTATTATTCAAATCTACATCCTTTCATGATCCACATTCCTGCATTTAATTAAGATAGCTGCATACATGCATTTATGATTAATTTCATCGAATCCACTCATACATTCTATCAAAATGCCATCCACTCATGCTAACACTAAACATGAAACATAAGAACAAAAACATCACATAACACCAAATTGATATCGGAGTTCACCCCTAAAGGGCTACATCTCCGAGTCTACTCAACTACTAGACCCCTCTGATCATTTAAATAAGTTAAGGATACATAAGGTTCACATTATTTACAATCCTGCCATCAAGGCGAACATAACCAATATACAAATGAGCACATCGGTCAATAAATACATAAATGATCCCTACATAGAAATGGATCCAATTGATCATATTAAAAGAAAATACCTAGGTCCATTGCCTGATGGTACTCTAACTTCTAACTAGAGACCTGACCAACTATGGTCAACCACAAATCAACACTCGACACCTGTGTAAAGGACAAGACCAGTTATAACACCATCACAAACAACAATCAAACTCGAGACCGAGGGAAAAAGTAGGTACCCCAATTCAATCCATATGACATGGTCCAACAATTGAAAATCATAGACTTGTCATTTCTTAAGCAAATGCGACCATAGAAAATTAAACATGCAAATGCATAAATCAAAAATGACAATCTACTTCCATATTGTTTAAACATTACAGTCGACCCAGTTTTCTATTAGATCTAAGTTGTTTTCTATCTGTCTACTTTGTCTAAAACATGATATTTATGTTTTACTAACTCACTATAGTTCATTAACATCATACAATAACATAATTAGGTTATTATAAATTTCCAAACAAAAATCACAAGAATATAATTAAATAAACATTGATCAACTAAAAAATACGATATGCATTTTCAAATAAAACATCATTTCCATTTTTGATCAAACACGATAATCAAATCTCATCTCTTGCAACACACATATAGACTTTCCAAAAATGGAAATACAAATTTTAAAAGAAATAAAGTCAATGATCATTTCCCCACATAAATTGATACCTCCTTGCATACATATAGGAAAAATAGCAATTAAATATTAATTTATATATATATATATATATATATATATTAATCCACCATTAATAAAATATATACTAATTAATAATTAATAATAAAATTACAAATTGAGTATTAATTAATATATATATATGCATATTAATTCCCAATTAATACCATGCATACTAATTAATAATTAATATTTAAAACATGCTATTTTAAAACTTTTAATAAAATAAAATAAGCTAACTGAGGGGCCCACCTCCCTCCACGGGAGTGGAGGTTGTGCCCTAGCCGCGAAGGCTACGACCACCATGGTGGATGTAGACCCACGACCTCCACGCTGTGGGCGCAGGACTTTGTGGCTGCCATGGGGGCGTAGGCTTCTGCGGTTGCCATGGGGGCGCAAGTCTCTGTGGCCGCCATGGGGTCGCAAGCTCCCGCGTCCGCCATGGGGAAGCAAACTTCTACGACCACCATGGGGTCATAGGCCTTTGTGGCCACCATGGGGTCGCAGAGCTCTGCGGAGGGTAGGGGCACGGGTTGAGCCTCGGCTCCTCGACCCTGCAACCCTAAAATCCGCCATTAAAATTTTATTTGCAATTTCATTTTTTAATATTTTATTATACATTTAATAATAGATTTACAAAAAGAAAAGAACAAACCGTAGTTCGATTTAATATTCATAGTCTCAAACAGAGACTTCAAACAGTTTCCAAAATGTCCATGGATAACAAATGATTAAATTTTTCTGGAATAACCAGGCCTAAAATAGTCAAAATTTCATCAAATAATTACAAATTTTGGGTATAAAGAAGATCATTTCTTAAACAATGAATCCACCAAATTTCTAAACTTTAAACTAAAATGCACAGATTCAAAACCCAAACCCCATTTCAATCAAGAAATTTCTTCAAAGGAAAACAACCAGAAATTTTATTTTCATTTTTTTCATTCAACAAGAAAACAAAATAAGAATCGTACCTCTCTTTGCATTCCTGGCAAGATCCGATGGAGAGCCCAACCTGCAACTCAAGAAGACCTCCCTTTCCTCCAAAATCCCCAATTTTCTCCATCCCAAAATATTTTTTTCCAAAAAAAATCAACCCTAAAAATTATTTTCCAATCTAGGTTAAATGGAATAAAATTTGACCTAATCTACTAATTTCGAATCTAAACACTTTTTAAATTAAAAAAATGAAAAATCATTCTTTTCAACTATTCAAATAATCTAACTTGCTTTTCTAATTAAAATTAAAATGCTTCTCTCTCATTTAATTTTAATTTTCTCAATATTAACAAAGCTAACATTTATATTTCACAATATTAATGAGGGAAAATATTTTAATTAAATTAATATCCCAAAATCAATCTTTCACATTATATCAAATATATATATAAATCATACTTGCTTTTCTAATAAAAATCGATTTTCTTAAATAATTAAAATTAACCTTTCTATTCCAAAAGACAAAAAAAGAATTAAATTATTTCTATTTTGAATAACTTTAAATCTTCCCTTTTCAAAATGCATAAACTAAATAAATTCACAATTTTAAATTAACCATTAAATTAAACTTGTTACAAACATAAATAGAGCGATCTTTTTAATTAATGATTAATCACAGAAAAGAACCTATTTATTTAAATTCCTCAATTACTAATGTGTAAATGAACACATAAAATCAAATTAAATACTTAGGATAAAATACTTAATTTTTATCACACGCAAGGCATGCAACCCAAGAAAGCCAACCAGATACACGACTCGCAAACCCAAACGAAAAGGGAAACTGACGGACCATAGCTGATGCTCACTTGAGCATGACTAGGGTAAAATGAGGGTTTTACGACCACCTAACCCAAATTCTAAGGGTGAAAGAGGTATACTCAACCCTACGAATCCAAGTGAAGATGAACCTCGCACCACGACGGTACTGTACCTGCAATCTCTTGCAACCAAGAGTCATGCAAGCATATATATATATATATATTTAATGAAGGTGTTATCTCGAGATCAATAACAAGAATCAGGGAAACAATTAAACTTACATAAGAATCGATGCGAAAACACATTAACAAGTATGCACAATAATCATAATATTTGACTACAACATTACATCAGGATAAATCAACCATTCAAGAATGCCACATAAAAAGTCAACCAAGGTCAAACCAGTTTTACAAAGCTGACTAGGGTAGGGGCACTACAAACAGTGTCTGGAGGGCTAAAAATAGAAAATAGTCTGGTTTAACAGTCAAGTTGCATTTGGCTGTTGTGGGTCTAGGAGCTGTTAGGGATCAACTTGGTTGATCAGAACAAGTCTAGAACAAGATAGGGGAACCCTGTCCACTCCCTAAACTGAAGGGAAGTGCAATCATACTTAGTGAGCAATGTAATAGTCTATTTATTCTTAGCTCTATGCTTGGGGCAAGAATATTCCTTTTCCTCTTTCTATGGTTTCACTATTTTCTTTATGGAGTACATTATTCATAAACTTGATGTCCTTTCTTGCATGGAGTTCTCCTTCATGTGAGCGCATGTCTGTTCCGTGAGTGGGATGTTTTCCTTGCTTGAAATGGTACATCTATTATGAACAATATATCCTTAGAGAACTTTAGTGAACCTTCTTCTTCTTTCTCTCTCTTTGTAAATTACCTCTTCTATTGTGTTATTCATAACTTGATGTCCTTTCTTGAATGGAGTCATCCTTCATGCGAGCGCATGTTTGTTCCTTGGTTAGGATGTATTCCTTGCTTGAAATGGTACGTCTCTAATGAGTAATATCTCTCTATAATTTGTGTAATTCTTCTCATTTTCTTACACTTGGGGGGAAATGATCTCTTTCCCTCTCTCTTTCTCTAAGGATCCACTCTTTCCTATTTTGTGGATGGTGTGAGTTTTATTACTTGATGTCATTCCTTGTGTGAAGTTGTTGTTGTTGTTTTCCCAAGGGTTCTCTCTTATACAAGAGGTGTAATTACTTGACTACAATCTCTTTCACACTTGGTAATGTACATATATAATAAATTCACCCATCCCCATTGGGATAAAAGTGAGTCATCCTTCATCAAGAATCCCTTTCACCTAGGAATAGGAGGAAGGATTGAATTCTTGTTAACTTCTGCTAGAAGTTTTAATATTTGTCTAAGACAAATCTTCTTAGAGGTAGATGTCTTTTGAGAAAAGATCTCTGGTCCTCCAAGGATCTCCTTTACAATTATAGCAAGATATCTCTTTTCGGCTATCTTATCCTTGCTTGAAGCGTATTCCCTCTCTTGCTTGGATTTATGACATTGTTGCATGATGGATATCTTCTTGGTGTCAAAGGTAGGTATCCTTGTTCTACTTTCCTTAAGATATCAACATTAAACTATGTTGACATCTTAAGGGGGGGATGGGGGGGGGCACCCACACTGCTCCTATTGTATTATATTTCTCTTGCACATTGTATCTCTTATACAGTGGGTCATTCTCAGGACTAGAGAGTAGACTCTTAGAGCGAGATGTCGCCACTTTTCTCTTATACAATGGGTCATTATTGGAACCAGCAGGAAGCCTCTTAGAGTGAGATGTCACCACTTTTCTTTTATGCAGGGTGATTATTCTCAGAACTAGAGCATAGTCTCTTAGAGAAAGATGTCACGCCTTTCTTGACATTTGTACTATACATCTTATATAGGTTGTAGCATACTCGGGCATAGACTCCTATGAGGTGCTTCAAACCTCACTTGCACACACGAGCATGAGGTTGAGTGGAACTAATGGTGTTCTCACTCTCCTCTCTTACATGGATCACCTAGATAGAATCTAGGGACTAGTTTTCCATGTCCCTTTTTTTCTCCATGGATCACCTAGTTCTAGGGGTGAGATGTCCATGGTTCCTTTTGTTCGCCTTTTTTCTCATGGATCACCAAAGTGTAAATTCACATTCTCTCTCTTCTTCCTCTCATGAAATCATAGTTTTACTATTGATGGTTCATGGATGATGACAACTTTTCTCTTTTATGTGATTATATGTGTTCATGAGATGGCATTTTATGTTTCAAGAATGATATTAGTTGATTGAGACATTTTTCATATCGAGGTCTCTTCGACTAGTTGACTTGAGGTCTTAAGATATTAGCTTTTGTTGTGTGCCTTTTTATGTGCACTTGCATATGTTTGAGTGAGTTAAGATCCTAAGATTGGGGGCTTGGTTCCTCGAGATTAGTGACATCTTATACTCCTTGTGATCTTGCTCTGCATCTCTCATCTTCATATATCTCTTTCTTCTACTTTACCAATAGTATTGGCATAAGCCATACTCCTACTAAGGTGGGGGCTAAATGTAGCATCATAAAATTGGGACTTTTGCATTTTTGACTGCGTTTTAGGTCCTCACCCTAGTGATTACATCTCCCTACTCAATTGGGACCCCTCTCTGCATCATTTTCCCAAATCCCCTCCTATTTAATCCCTTGTATCACCTTGTGACCCTTTCCAAGACCCAAAATAGGGTAGAAAAGGCACATGGCACCCCCGTCCTCCCTCTTTGGGTGGCCTTAAAATGGGTCCATCTGACCCTTGGCTAAATTTTCTCTTCAAGAATTTATTTCTACTATTTCAACCTTTGGTGAGATGAAAATTAATTCTCCTAGGAAAGTATAAAAGGGGATCTATTCCTCTCATTTTCATAAGCAAGAGATAAGCAAAAATAAATGAAGATAAGTGAAAATTGGGAAAACAAGCGGAAGGTCTCCATTATCGTCATCAAGCATTCAAGTGTTCAAGCATCCATCAAATCTTCTTCTTCATGTGTCTTCTTCATTCATCCATTCGAGCAACATTACAATATTAATTTGCAAGCATGTGTGTGTGTTAGGGTTTTGGCATGTTACATGCCATTTCATGCAACACTTGTGATTACATTCAAGAAGCAAAGCAACCATCATCAACAAATTGCAAATCTATAAGGTATACATTTTCAATATTCACATTTAAGTATTTGAAATTACTTTCTTTCAAGGTTGATTCCTCAAGTGGGGTTTGACTAAGGCAAACCCCTATCCACAGCCCTTTTCCCCTTCTTTTTTGTGTGTACGTTGCAGGTGCATGGTTGTAATTGTAGGCTTAGGCTTAATTTGCAGAGATAGAAAAACTCTTTTCGACGCATGGATTTTTTGGAGGATCATGTGCAACTTACACATAGTCTCGATGACTTTTCTCCAAATTTGTAGGGCAAGTCTGTATCAATCTAAATACCCCATATTTGAAGTTACAATGCAATCCCAAATTGGTAGCTCCTTATTTCACCCAGTTTGTGTTCATTTTTTGCATAGTCAACAAGTCAACTCTTCTACTTACAAAAGAGGGTAAATTGCATTGCACCCTTGCAATTCACTTAGCATTCAAATCTTTATTCACTTTAGGGTTTGGATGTAGTGAATTTAACCCCTCTTTTGAATGTAAAGTATGTCCCAAGTGAAAATCATCCTAGTGATTTCCTTTCTCTCTCCTAGGTGGGGAATCACTAGGGCTCAATTTTCCACTTTACATTTTGGTGAACCCGACATCCTACATCTTAATTTAGATTTCTTATTTGTTAGATCTGAATAATTGCAAATTGAACTGTAAAATTTCATTTTCAAGTTTGATCTTTTTGCAAAATTTAGAGGTTAATTGCATAGAAACCCTAATTTTTTATTTTGAGGAAATTAAGTTTGTGAACTATAGCATTTTAGTTGCTTGTTTTAGATCTGCTTTCTATTTAAACATTGCAATTCAAATATGTGTATTTATTTTGAAATTTAAGTGGTTAAACAGTAGAACCCTATTTTTTAAAGAATCTCCTATTTCGACCTTTAACTACTTATTTAACCTATCTAGACATCTCCAAATCAGTTGTTTTTTTGGATTCTGCAATAAAATCATAATTTCTATCATCCCTAAAAATTTAAAAATAAAGTTGGTCAGACTGTGCATAACTTGCACACGGTCCCTAGCTTTTTTCCCAAATTTACGGGAGTCGGAATGGATTGTATTTTTCTGCTTAAATCCAGGAAATTGGCGTACTTTATCAATTTTTAAACCTCCTAAGGTCGAAAAAAAATTCAAAATTGCATGTTTGATTTTCTTGCAATTTACAAAAAATCTAGATTTTAAATTGATTTTGTGAAAATTTTGGATCTTAATTCAATTTTCAGATTGATCATTATTTTCAAACTTGTCTTCTTACTACAAAATTTAAATTTTCAATTTCCCTCTTTTTCCCAAAATTCAAAATTTCAAAATTCAGTGGTTACGTCCTAAAACCCTAATTTTTCAAATTTAATTGGATTTTGTGCAAATTTCAATCAATTTCAACCCATTTTAGTTTTCTAAATATTATTTAAGGTGGCCCTATCCATAAAGTTTGACCCTTTTTAAACTTGTAATTCAGTTTCTTATCTTTTTCAAAACCCTAATAAGGTCCTGTTCTGACACTCAAACCTTAATTTCACCATCTAGAGATCGCAAAATCAATCAATTTTTTGGTATTAGCTCTCAAATCATCGTAGCTTTCATCCTTGAAAATTTCTAAAAAAGGTTGGAGAACCGTGTAGAACTTCAACACGATCCCTACCTATTTTCTCAAAATTTTGAGAGACTGTTATGACTATATTTAATTGCTTAAATCTAGAAATTTCGGGAGATATAGTTTAAATTTAAGTGGTTAATTAAGAACAACCCTAATTTTGAATTTCAAAATTTCAATTCAACAACTTTCAATTTTTAAAATTAAGAGGTTTTTCAATAGGCCCTAATTTTAATTTTCAATCTCTTTTGGATAATTATCTTCATTCCTGGAAATTGAAATATTCCTCCTTTAAATCAATTGGTTCATTTTTTCTTACAATTTTATGATATTTAATTTTGTAACTTCGATTTCAAATTTAAAATTTTAAAATTCAAATTTTCTCCCTATCTCTCATTTGAATTACGTTGTGGATTGCATAATTTTTCAATTGTGTTTTTCAAATTTAGTTCATTTCATTCACTTCTTTCCTTGCAATTTGGAAAAATGTCAAATTTATTTCTACAAGATGAAGCTATTAAGTTGAAAGGATTTAAGATATATGAAAATCTCCTGTTGGGACTCATTAAATTTGAGTCAAGTTTAGAGGCCCATTTCAAAAGTTTTCCCTGCATTTCCAAATGATAAAAATGAGTCAGTTTGAATGGCCTAGTTAGAGAGGGGGTAAAATGGAGCCAGTTGATTTTCAGGGGGTAAGGCTCGGGATTCATGTCCTACACCTTTCATTTGGCCTATGCAATGATGTGCAACTTTCAGAATTCATTTTGGATAAGTTTATGAGGTACCCATTTTGAGGGGTGAGCTGAAAGTGCATTTTAGGCACAAATGCATATTTTATTGAGTAGCCTACTTTGAGTGTTTGTATCTTTTTCCCTGTTGATTATCATGAATAATTCAAAATGGATACAATTATATGCATAAATGTGAGTAAGCCTACAAAGTTTCAAGTATTAACGAATCCATTTGCTCAGTTTTTGAAGATCAATCCATTTGCAGTTTGTGTGGTTTGACAAGTCCCTGTTTCGATAGCTAGTCGGAGCCCTGTTTTGCACAAGTGTAAAAGTTGCCTCACTGAGTGTTATGCCATAATGTTTCTTCCGGCCTATTATTGGTATAAATGACAAGCTATGTTTCAATTTTCAAGCCTCTGTCAATCCGTTTGATCGGTTTTCAAAAGGGTTCATTGAGCCATCATTTTACGTTATCCGTACTTTTAGTGCTATATCAGTTAAAGTAGCTGTTTTTATGAGCGCGCCATTTGCATCCAGTCAAGTTTTTGGTCGAACTCAGAATTCTAAGTTTTAATATGTACTTAAAGGTACCTGTGTTTCAAATTTGAGGGTCTACAGAGGTCATTTGGTATTTTTAAGAAAGGCATCATGTGTTGCCAAAACATTGACTTCATCAGGTCCGCAGTGTCGACAAAGCCAGATTGTCATTTTCGCCAATTAATATTTCTTCGCTCGGGAATCATCTTGAGAAACTGTTTGGCAGTGTTCATGCTTGTATATAAGAGTAGACGCCTGTCAGATGGCGAGCTCCAGAAAGGAGTTTTGACAGGTTTGAAAAATATGTCTTCGCGATTAAATGCGAAAATGTGGCATAATTGCCTGAAGGTTGCAAAATTCAGTCTGATGATCCGAAAATGATGTCGATCATTTCCAGAGGTGCATGTGAGGTTCCTGAAGCATTCCAAAGGTCAGTTGCATGAAAACAAAAAAAAATTTAGTCCGACCCACTTTGGGGCCCGACCCGACTTGCCGCTTTATGTGTCTTTTAAGCCAGATTCAAATCGTTATATTCAATAATATGTCATATGATGTAAGTATAAAGGAAGAGCATGGAGAGTGAGGTATTTCACATGCAAGAAACATAATGGACAAAGGAGTAATACCAAATTTTAGAGAAAAGTTCTTTAAAAGCATTCCACCATCAAAAAACCAATTTTGAGGTCTGGTACATCATGAATTTGTATTACATTATTTTTCCTCCTTTGTTGTAAGGGATAATTTTCTTTGTCCTAGTGTGGAAAAGGAGGTGCCGACCTTGAAATAGGTGGGAAGCCAACATGGTTAGTTGTTACTCCTAAATCATTGGCAGATTTGGAAGGGGGTTGCGTGGGTCTGTGGTATGACAAAGGTTTTGAAAATTTCCAACGAAATACAATTAGCAGGCTTAAAGCCCAGCCCTCCCACAATATGGTAAATGGTGTTTTTAAAACTTAAATCAAATACAAATAGTGAAAGGAGGGAGGAGTGTGGCATGGTTTGAGTATAATGGAAGAAGCTTCAGCAAAATGCAATGGTAGATCAAAGCCAAGAGCTCCACGTGGTCTCCCCATTCTCCTTGTTGTGCATGGTTTGGGAAAAGGGAGCAGTAAGAACATTCAAACAATGGTAATTCCTGCAGTCTCTCCTCCCTCACGTGGGTGTATGGAAATAAATGAAACCAAACCAAATAAATGCAATGCAGAATAATCCCCTTCACGTGGAGTTTACAAGGTTTCAGAAACTCTAAGCAAATGCTATTAACTCCATCCTGTGTGGCATGGTAAGAGGGCAGCGTTGAAATTTAAAAGCAAGGTGCAATGTCATCAATCTTTCCCGAACGTGGCTTTGGCAAAGGCTTTAGAAGGTTTCAAAGCAAATGTAAATGGTCCAAAACCCCCCCACGTGTTGCACAAGAACTGGTAAATGAATGTTAATCATGGAGTTGGAGATGGTATAACATGTGCAGTTGTATTTGCTCAGGCAACATTCACAGAGGGTTGTAAGTCAATCGCAGCTGGTATAAATGCAATGGAGTTGAAACATTAACTTTCAAACAAATTGTAACTGGTTCCCAGTCACATTCTACCCTCACACGCCTCCCCTCTGCATGGTTTTTGAGCACTTAAGACTTTCCTAATAAATGAAAAGGGGCATTGAAAATTTTAAGAAAACACCAATTGCCATTAACCACTCTTAGGAAACCTCCAAAGTGCAGTCTCAGGCTTAATGCATTATCCCACATTCTCTGTGGAAGGGACTTTTTTAATGTTTATAACTAAATCTCCACTAATGTAATATGTCAAAGCCATCAAGGCTTTTGACAGACGGTGCCTGATGGGCGCCCAAGGTAGACCCCATGCGCATGGGCGTGGATCCCTAGGTGACTAGAGGAGGCAACAGATGGCGACAGATGGACCCCACGTAGGCACACTTCCCGAGGCAGACAGGCAAAATTTTGCAGAGAAAGGCCGACTTAATCAACGAGTAGGTTTGGAAAGGATCGACGGACGACGTGAATTCACGAAGGTGAGATGCACAAAGGATAAGGGTTGCGAAATGGCGAAAATGCAAGGTTAAAGATCGTGCAAGTCCGAGATGATCCGACGGTCTGCGCGATTTTGGAGCTTGAAGATGCACAGAACATACCATCTGTGAAAGGGAAAAAGCCAGGTGGTGCTCAGGTGGTAGGTCTAGTCAGAGGTCTAGCAGGTGGGCCCCGTCCCAATGGTGGTGATGTGGCACACACGTGGCGTACGGGTGGACAAACAAGCAAGCAGACACGTGGCGGTGATGGGGTGTCAGTTGAGGTGGCGCCCAATGAACCCTGCGAACCAATTAGAGGCCGCCACATGGAAAAGCGTTAGAGCACAACAAGAGCCAAAAATCAAAGTTAAATGAGGTTTATTATATAGTGCAAACTATATTAAAAATTCAAAAATTTAAATGATTGTGCACATGTGAATGATTAATTCACCCAGGGCTCCATTTTTGGTCAAAATGGCAAGTATCATATATCACCGGAAAGCTCTTGAGATGGGGAATGCAGTTATGAAGTTTGTTTCAACAAAGATTAGATTTTTTGAGAGAAATTTCCATGGGAAAAGGGAAGAAATTGAAATTCAGTTGGAAAAGGAGACATCTGGCAATTTCGGTTGCAGACCTAATTTTTCCCTCCTCTTCATATTTCCAATTTCTTCTCATTTGTAAGGATCTCAAGAATTTTGTAAGAAAACTCTGGCAAAAAATATATTTGGGGGCCTTTTTCTGGATTTGAAGAATTACTTTGAGTTAGATGTAGAATTTGATGATGGATATCAATATACAGACCAGATCATTTTGAGCTCACATTTCTGTTGTCTTCTTGCATGCATTTATTGATTTATTGTGTTCTTCTAAATAATCAAGGGTTATTTGATTGGATGGGGATTGCAAGGCAATCTTGCAGAGGTATTTTAGGTTTTTCTCTCAAGGGGAGGAATTAAATATACGTATAACCCCTCTGTTAGTGAAGCAGTAGTGTTTTCTGCTTGAATTTGATGAACAGGTTTAGCATAAAGGAAAAACTTACATATATGTCAGGCATATATTAAGTTAATGAAATTGAAGTGATAGAATGTATTGAAATGTCCAAATTCAGAATTCTTGTATAGCTTAGGTGACTCTGAAGCCCAGGATAAGGCACTGGTATAGTTTTTCTAGGTTCCATAACCTTCTTGGTGATCAATATTGAAGATAAACGCATATTCTTTTCAAATGTTTGCAAGTATTTGCAAAGGTGGTGAGGTCCATAGGCTTTTATGCATTGGTTTAATGTGGATCTTTGTTTAAAAGTGTGAATTTATTCACAAAAGGTATACCCACCTGAACTTCAGACAAGTTCAAAGTGTAGAAGGTTCTCAAACCTTGTTATATGTTGTTCTTGAGTTCTATTTCCCTGATCTCTTCGTATGCAGACAAAGTTATTCATTTTCTTACAAGAGGATAGGAGGGAAATCAGAATTTGTGACCAACAAAAGTGGCGACTCTGTTGGGGAGTAAATGAATTGTTAAAGAGTCTCTGGTTAAGAAATTTGTTTCATATAATGTTGAGATTATCCCATCCGAGTCACCACAACAAAAGTGGCGACTCTGCTGGGGAATTGCTGAATAAGAATTGCCTAATTTCATATCCAGCCAGTCTGTCCATTGTGTATGCACAGAGTTTGAAAGTGTTTTTATGATGAAATAAATGTTCCTTGTTCTGGATTTGCAGAATGATATGTGTTTCATGTCATATTTTATGAAGGAGTAACAGTGAATGCATTGTTGAGAGTTGTAAGATTTCCTTGTAGATGTATGCAAATTTTTCCCCAATTCCTTATTTGGGTGGCAACTCTATGGTTCATACCAGTATTAAACAACCTGGAAGAGTGTTTATTGCAGCGAGATTGAAGGAGTAAAGAGAATTAAATTTGTGATTGAATGGCATTCTGCTGTTCAAAATGTCCTCTATGCAAGAGGTGGGGACTCTGTGATAAAAGACCGTGCTGAAAGTGGAAGTTAATCTTCATATCTACAAATTTTGTACAACTGAAAATCTTGAGGTATTTTTTAGAGGTTTCAAATGCAAAGATGTCTCTTCTGAAAATCTGAATGTATAATGTTATTTTCCAATTTAGTGAACAACACTAGTCTAGAGGGAAAGAGGAATCACAAAATTAATTTGCATATCTATGATGCTAAAGTATCTAGTGTATATGATCTTCTGTAGTATGCAAATTTGGAAAACCTTATGTCAAGCAATGTTAATGAATAGATTTGAATAAGGATATGTGCTTGAAGTTTTTTATCCAAGATTGTATAATCATTTGTGGGAGTAGGAAAAAATGAGCAGTGAAGTTTTTCAACCTTGTGTATTTCCACATATGACCATGCCTAGTAAACCAGAACAACCATGTAATAGGAAGAGTTTCAGTATGAAGTATTATGCTGCTCTAAACTTTGAAGGTATTCCGGGTTACCCAAATCCCATACCCACAGAAATCAGAAAGTATTTGCCCATATTTAGTGGGAAGAAATCAGAATTAGCATGTCAACATGTGAAAAGAGTTTCAGATTTGATAGGAGAGTTTGAAATTTATCAAGAAGATGTGTGCATGAAGTTGTTTGTCTAGTCACTGAAAGAGGATGCAAGGGATTGGTTCTCTTTTTTGCCAGTGAATTCTATTACCTCATGGGAAGAATTGATTTCAGATTTCATGGATCAATTTGATGAAAAAATGAGTGATTATGATATGATGAAAGAGTTCACTTATATACAAATCAGGGAGGATGAATTGGTACCAACATTTAATATCAGGTTTTCACAAACATTGTCTAAAATTTCCAGAAAGTATAAGTTTGATGATAAGGTAAGTCTAGATATCTATATGAGTGCATTTGACGAGAAGATGGGTTTCTTATTGAGAAACAAAGAACCTAATACTTTGTATGAAGCTTTTAACACAACTAGAGACATTGAAAATAATTTGAAATTTGGGATAGCCAAGAAATTTGTGTTTGTTGTAGTTTCTTGTCAAAGCACCTTCAATGGTGAAATACCATGTGAAGTTGAGCAAATCATTCCATGTCTAGGTGCATCAAGCTCTATAGTTCTGAATGGTTTTGTTGATGCATGTGCTTCAAATTTGAATGAGAGTCAAGATCCTCTATTGTTAATGTCGGTTGCCTCTCACAATAATGATGGAATGATTAGTGTGCAATGTTGTGATAATGCTGATTCGGAGATTGATATATACAAGGGATATGTACCATTTGATTTGTATGCCGGTTATGTTCACTATGTGATTGCAAATTATCAAGTTAATCATGCATCTCTCAAGGATAGTGAAATTGAAAGCAATGATGGTAATGACCATCGATCTTTAAATGTTGCTGATGTATTTGATGTTCAAATACCAAATACTGAAGGATCACCAAATGTTGCTGGTTATGTAAGTGAACATGTGCAATATAATGAAAATCAGATTTTGGTTAAGTCTCATAAATCTGAAAATGAAAATGTGAATGATGCTGATGATGTGTTCAGTGCAAGTATACCTAGTGATGAATGTGTTTCAAAATGGAGTGGTGTTTTTGATTAATGAAAAAGAAGGTTTTGAAGGGGCACTGAAACCCTTTACAAGAAAGAATTAAACAAAAAAGCCATGAGAAATAGAGAGGAACAAAACTAAAAAGAAAAAACCAATGGAAAACTGAAGAAAACCCACAAAAGCCCCGAAAAGCCAACAGGCCATCCAGGAATTATATTTTTTCCAGAGCTTTAGCCACGGTGCTGCTAATTTCTTGCAGCTCTTTGATGTTGTCTTTGAAGTTGGGTGGGTCCTTAGCAGCAATAGCCACAACTTTCTTGATACTGGCCCTGGTTCTCTTTGCAGTCTCGCCCACTGGGGTAGCATCACCACTTCTAGTCTAGATGGTCTCCTCCTCCAGGTCAAGATCCACAACCGGTTTAGGAGTATGGTCAAAGACCTTGGCAATGTCCTCTAGGTTTTTGGTGACAACAGAGAGGATACTTGGGATAACTCCCATCAGATTTTTCATCACTTCTTTTCCCTCTTCCAGCGATTTTACCTTGTTCTCCATTTCCTACTTCCAATTAATATGCTCTCTGTTTTCATCTTCCCTCTTTTTATCCGAATTTATCCCTTTCTTCTCCAAGTTTTTCAGGGTTTTGTAGGTCCGTCTGTCAAAATCCATTCTGGCCTCCGAGAGTTTCTTGAGATTATCCAGGATAAGCCCCTCGCCAACACTTTCCTTGTCCTTGCTATCCCTTTCCTCAGTTAGGTTCTTCTCAGAGCCTTTGTTTGTTTCCTTCTTAGAATTGACTTTGGTTTCCTCATTATCCTTGGGAGCCGTTTCTTCCATCAGATGGCTATTGTCCTTACTAGGGTGATCACTTAGAATAGGGCTATCTTGATGAGGCTCGAAATATCCACTTTCTTCTTCATTGCCCAGCTCCTCTTCTTTCCAGTTGTCTTCACCGTTAGAGTTGTTCGTCTCCATACCACTGCTTTCCTTGACAATGTCCTCAGTTTCCAACCCGGGGGCACTTTTCCTTTTCTTGCTGGATGACGCCTTCTCCTTGCTAGTGTCTCCCTCTTCCATCCTCCTTTTACCCGGGGAAGCAGAAATCCACTTATTTTCCTGTAGAGTGAGGGTTTTGCAATGCTCATAGATGAGCAGCAGGAGCCTGCAGTGGAGTATTGGGCTGGAAGGGTTAGTATTGTGTTTGTTCAGGGACCCGGAGAAGGATAGAAAAAGGTAGTAGGGCAGAGACACTTTTTTGTCATGTCTGAAATGGTTTAAGAGCACGAAGTGGTAGGTGTGGGCCCTGGTGTTGCTGATTATGAGGACATTGAGTTCTATTCCTAGCACCTTGAAGGTATGCAAATGAAAAATTAAGATTAATTTCAGAATGAGAATGATCTTGGCACAAGTGTTTTACTTTCTTATGATCAGCAAATGAATGCCAGTCATGTAGCTGAAAGTGGTTATGAGAATTCTTATTATTCATCTTGTGAAGATGATATGGGAGGAAACCAAGTTATGTACCTCAGCTATGAATCTAAAAATGAAGGCATTTGTGAAGATAAAAACATGTGTGAAAGTGCTGATAATGTTTTATTTTCAGATTTAAATGAACCCATATTTGAATGCTTTCAGAATTTGAAGTATCATGAAGAGGATGTGAATGTTGATATTATGCTTGAACTGGATATGGAGTTTTTTGTTTTTGGTATAAATGTCCATCATGCTGATTTCATTGATGAAAATGTTGAGATTTCCCCTTGTGGTGAACAAGTTTGTAATGCTGATGAAGTTCTAAACAACAGTAGCATGGGTTGTAAAAAATTACTTCATGATGAAGATAAGAGGCATGGGTTGTGTGATGAATATTTCAGACCACAAGTGGAAGTGTTTCAGGTGGATGTAAGCCTGAAAGAGAAAGACTTAGCTAAGGATTTGCTTCAGCCAGAGGTATGCATTCTTTTCCATGAATGGGATCTTGGGAATGCGAAATTTTTGAGTTTGATAAACAAGGAGAGTATAGAATGTGATCAGCATAGTGAAGTATCACATCTAGATTGTAACATTCATGTTCCTTGTTTGCATCAGTTAGTTAGTAGTGTCCCTCATTCTATTGATTTAAATGATAATAAGGTATGTGCTGCTGAGAATTACAATGTTGAAAATGAATGTTTTATTTTTGAGATTCAGCATGATGATGCCCTTGCAAATGGTAGAATTGATTGGGATAGTGAAGTGTATTGCAGCTTGTGGGAAGGCCTCTATGGTAAATTGTCTCATGTCTTTACTTGTGTTGAAGTAGTGTGTGATTACAAAGTTTAGAATCAGACAAGAGGTATGCACACCAACTGTTACAGTAATGAGACAATAGAGGTTAATTATAAGAATTATGCTCAGCTGTTATTGAAAAGTGCCTTTGTTTGGATCATGGTATCAAGTGATGAGAATTGGATTTTTGATAGAGGTAAATGCTAAGATTGATTGAGCAGTTTGTAATAAGTTGTTAGTATGTTTATATATCTTGTATAGTTTCTTTTCTTCAGTTGTGTGGTTTTCAATAAAGTGCCTTGTTGTTTGGGTAGAATAAGGTTGCCCTGTTTTGAGAAGAGAAGAGAAGTGATCCGTTTTTGGGTGGTCTGCTTAACCATTGATTCTATGTTCTTGTGTTGATCTTGCAATCAACCATCCCCAGTCAGAGCCACTGTTGGGACTCATTAAATTTGAGTCAAGTTTAGAGGCCCATTTCAAAAAATTTCCCTGCATTTCCAAATGATAAAAATGAGTTAGTTTGAATGGCCTAGTTAGAGAGGGGGTAAAATGGAGCCAGTTGATTTTCAGGGGGTAAGGCTCGGGATTCATGTCCTACACCTTTCATTTGGCCTATGCAGTGATGTGCAACTTTCAGAATTCAATTTGGATAAGTTTATGAGGTACCCATTTTGAGGGGTGAGCTGAAAGTGCATTTTAGGCACAAATGCAGATTTTATTGAGTAGCCTACTTTGAGTGTTTGTATCTTTTCCCCTGTTGATTATCATGAATAAATTAAAAATGGATTAAATTATATGCATAAATGTGAGTAAGCCTGCAAATTTTCAAGTCTTAACAAATCCATTTGCTCAGTTTTTGAAGATCAATCCATTTGCAGTTTGTGTGGTTTGACAAGTCCCTGTTTTGACAGCTAGTCGGAGCCCTGGTTTGCACAAGTGTAAAAGTTGCCTCACTGAGTTTTATGCCATAATGTTTCTTCCAAGATATTATTGGTATAAATGACAAGCCATGTTTCAATTTTCAAGCCTCTGTCAATCCGTTTGATTGGTTTTCAAAAGGGTTCATTGAGCCATCATTTTCAGTTATCCATACTTTCAGTGCTACATCAGTTAAAGTAGCTGTTTTTATGAGCACGCCATTTGCATCCAGTCAGGTTTTTGGTCAAAATAAGAATTCTAAGTTTTAATATGTACTTAAAGGTACCTATGTTTCAAATTTGAGGGTCTACAGAAGTCATTTGGTATTTTTAAGAAAGGCATCATGTGTTGCCTGAACATTGACTTCATCAGGTCCGCAGTGTCGACAAAGCCAGTTTGTCATTTTCACCAATTAATATTTCTTTGCTCAAGAATTGTATTGAGAAACTGTTTGGTAGTGTTCATTCTTGTATATCAGAGTACACGCCTGTCAGATGGCGAGCTCCAGAAAGGTGTTTTGACAGGTTTGAAAAATACGTCTTCGCGATTAAATGCGAAAATGTGGCGTAATTGCTTGAAGGTTACAAAATTCTGTCTGATGATCCGAAAATGATGCCAATCATTTCCAGAGGTGCATGTGAGGTTTCTGAAGCATTCCAAAGGTCAGTTGCATGAAAACAAAATTTTTTTTAGTCCGACCCACTTTGGGGTCCGACCCGACTTGCCGCTTTATGTGTCTTTTAAGCAAGATTCAAATCGTTATATTCAATAATATGTCATATGATGTAAGTATAAAGGAAGAGCATGGAGAGTGAGGTATTTCATAGGCAAGAAACATAATGGACAAAGGAGTAATTCCAAATTTTAGAGAAAAGTTCTTTAAAAGCATTCCACCATCAAAAAACCAATTTTGAGGTCTGGTACATCATGAATTTGTATTACATAATTTTTCCTCCTTTGTTGTAAGGGATAATTTTCTTTGTCTAGTCTGGAAAAGGAGGTGCTGACCTTGAAATAGGTGGGAAGACAGCATGGTTAGTTGTTACTCCTAAATTATTGGCAGATTTGGAAGCGGGTTGTGTGGGTCTGTGGTATGACAAAGGTTTTGAAAATTTCCAATGAAACACAATTAGCAGTCTTAAAGCCCAGCCCACCCACAATATGGTAAATGGTGTTTTTAAAACTTAAATCAAATAAAAATAGTGAAAGAAGGGAGGAGTGTGGCGTGGTTTGAGTATAATGGAAGAAGCTTCAGCAAAATGCAATGGTAGATCAAAGCCAAGAGCTCCACGTGGTCTCCCCATTCTCCTTGTTGTGCGTGGATTGGGAAAAGGGAGTAGTAAAAACATTCAAACAATGGCAATTCCTATAGTCTCTCCTCCCTCACGTGGGTGTTTGGAAAGAAATGAAACCAAACCAAATAAATGCAATGCAGAATCATCCCCTTCACGTGGAGTTTGGAAGGTTTCAGAAACTGTAAGCAAATGCTATTAACTCCATCTTGTGTGGCATGGTAAGAGGGTAGCATTGAAATTTAAAAGCAAGGTGCAATGTCATCAATCTTTCCCCAACGTGGCTTTGGCAAAGGCTACAGAAGCTTTCAGAGCAAATGTAAATGGTCCAAAACCCCCCCACGTGTTGCACAAGAACTGGTAAATGAATGTTAATCATGGAGTTGGAGATGGTATAACATGTGCAGCTGTATTTACTCAGGCAACATTCACAGAGGGTTGTAAGTCAATCGCAGCTGGTATAAATGAAATGGAGTTGAGACATTAACTTTCAAACAAATTATAACTGGTTCCCAGTCACATTCTGCCCTCACGTGCCTCCCCTCTGCATGGTTTTTGGGCACTTAAGACTTTCCTAATAAATGAAAAGGGGCATTGAAGATTTTAAGAAAACACCAATCGCGATTAACCACTCTCAGGAAACCTCCAAAGCGCAGTCTCAGGCTTAATGCATTATCCCACATTCTCTATGGAAGGGACTTTTTTAATGTTTATAACTAAATCTCCACTAATGTAATATGTCAAAGCCATCAAGGCTTTTGACGGATGGTCCCTGATGGGTGCCCAAGGTAGACCCCATGCGCGTGGGCACGGATCCCTAGGTGACTGGAGGAGGTAACAGATGGTGATAGGTGGACCCCACGTAGGCACACTTCCCAAGGTAGACAGGCAAAATTTTGCAGAGAAAGGCCGACTTAACCAACGAGTAGGTTTGGAAAGGATCAACGGACGACGTGACTTCGTGAAGGCGAGATGCACAAAGGATAAGGGCTGCGAAATGGCGAAAAGCCTAGGGTGAAAGGTTGACTTAACCAATGAGCAGGTTTGGAAAGGATCAACGGATGACATGACTTCGTGAAGGCGAGATGCACAAAGGATAAGGGCTGCGAAATGGCGAAAAGCCCAGGGCGAAAATGCAAGGTTAAAGATCGTGCAAGTCCGAGATGATCCGACGGTCTGCGCGATTTCGAAGTTTGAAGATGCATGGAACATACCATCTGCGAAAGGAAAAAAGCCAGGTGGCACTCAGGTGGCAGGTCCAGTCAGAGGTCCAGCAGGTGGGCCCCATCCCAGTGGCGGTGATGTGGCACACACGTGGCATATAGGTGGACAGACAAGCAAGCGGACACGTGGCGGTGATGAGGTGTCAGTTGAGGTGGCGCCCAATGGACCCTGTGAACCAATCGGAGGTCACCACATGGAAAAGCGTCAGAGCACAACAAGAGCCAAAAATCAAAGTTAAATGAGGTTTATTATATAGTGCAAACTATATTAAAAATTCAAAAATTTAAATGATTATGCACATGTGAATGATTAATTCGCCCAGGACTCCATTTTTGGTCAAAATGGCGAGTATCATATATCACCGGAAAGCTCTCGAGATGGGGAATGTAGTTATGAATTTTGTTTTAATAAAGATCAAATCTTTTGAGAGAAGTTTCCATGGGAAAAGGGAAGGAATTGAAATTTAGTTAGAAAAGGAGACATCTAGCAATTTCGTCTGCAGACCTAATTTTTCCCTCCTCTTCATATTTCCAATTTCTTCTCATTTGTAAGGATCTCAAGAATTTTGTAAGAAAACTCTGGCAAAAAATATATTTGGGGGCCTTTTTTTGGATTTGAAGAATTACTTTGAGTTAGATGTAGAATGTGATGATGGATATCAATATACAGACCATATCATTTTGAGCTCACATTTTTGTTGTCTTCTTGCATGCATTGATTGATTTATTGTGTTCTTCTAAATAATCAAGGGTTATTTGATTGGATGGGGATTGCAAGGCAATCTTGCAGAGGTATTTTAGGTTTTTCTCTCAAGGGGAGGAATTAAATATACGTATAACCCCTCTGTTAGTGAATCAGTAGTGTTTTCTGCTTGAATTTGATGAACAGGTTTAGCATAAAGGAAAAACTTACATATATGTCAGGCATATATTAAGTTAATGAAATTGAAGTGATAGAATGTATTGAAATGTCCAAATTCAGAATTCTTGTATAGCTTAGGTGACTCTGAAGCCCAGGATAAGGCACTGGTATAGTTTTTCTAGGTTCCATAACCTTCTTGGTGATCAATATTGAAGATAAACGCATATTCTTTTCAAATGTTTGCAAGTATTTGCAAAGGTGATGAGGTCCATAGGCTTTTATGCATTGGTTTAATGTGGATCTTTGTTTAAAAGTGTGAATTTATTCACAAAAGGTATACCCATCTGAACTTCAGACAAGTTCAAAGTGTAGAAGGTTCTCAAGCCTTGTTATATGTTGTTCTTGAGTTCTATTTCCCTGATATCTTCGTATACAGACAGAGTTATTCATTTTCTTACAAGAGGATAGGAGGGAAATAAGAATTTGTGACCAACATCTCCTTTTTGAGCCCTTAAATGATCCCTCTCCCAAAAAGTCTCCTCTAAAAGAGGACATATTAATGCAAGAAGGTACTTTTAACAAGCTTCCTAATGATCTCCCTATTTAGGATAAACCATTAGAGGAAAATTTAGATTATTCTTTTGATATGACCCTCCCTCATGAGGGTACCTTGGTGAAAGAGGATGGTTTTAATAACACTTCACCTTCCATGCCTTCCAATAACCTTCCCCCCAAATATGAATCATTAATTACATATGATAGTCTTTTTCCTAATGAGTGTCTTGAACATAAAGATACCTTAGAAAAAAAGGATGATATTTCTCATCATAATGCTCTCTCTCCCAAAAATCAAGAGCCTAGCTAAAATCAAATCAATTCCATTCATCTTCCTAGGAAACCAAAAATTCTTCCTGATTATCATGCTATGCCTTACACATATACTAATGAGGTAGTTGATGAGAACATAAGTGAAGCATCATATGCTTTCTTAGTTCCTACAATCATCTATTCAATTCACCCAAATACACCATCTCCTACCAAAGAAGTTCCTAAAGAAGAACTCTTAGAGGATGACTGGGGGTCCTTAGATTTCACTCCTACATATTCTAGAAAGTCTAAGATGCCTGAATTTCATCTTCCAAATTTTTCTCTTAACACAAATCTTGAAATTGATTGGGCCTCTTTAAACTTTAATCCAATTCCCCCTAAGAGTGAACCCTGTTTTGAACATACACATGGATGCAATGGACAAATGCTTGAATGTGAGTGATAAAGTAATGAGAAATCACACTTTCCTTTGTCATCATCTTCTTCTTCATCGTCTTGTAATTCCACACCTTCTCATTCTAAATTTTATTTACAACAAGAAAATTTGTTGACCAATCTTCTAAATTCCAACTTAATATCTCCTCTTTGTCCTAAACGAAGAATAAAACATAAACAACATTCTCAAATTTTTTTTTTTGTAAATATTATCAAACCCATGGCCATTCTACTAATGAGTGTCAAGCTTGGAAAACACAGATACAACATTACATTGAATCAGGCATGTTAAAAATAACATCTGACAATGAATGACATATTCATCATGATCATTTAAAATAACATTCAAGTTCTGATTATGTTTCTCCTCACCATGTGACATAGTTAGCCTACCTATTAGGGGAGTCCTTGTCATTCATGGTGGTTCAATTTGAGGTGCAATCATACTTAGTGAGCAATGTAATAGTCTATTTATTCTTGCCTCTATGATTGGGGGAAAGAATATTCCTTCTCCTCTTTCTAAGGTTTCATTATTTTCATTATGGAGTACATTATTCATAAACTTGATGTCCTTTCTTGCATGGAGTTCTCCTTCATGCGAGCACATATTTGTTACGTAAGTGGGATCTCTTCCTTGCTTGAAATGGTACGTCTATTATAAACAATCTCTCCTTAGAGAACTTTTGTGAATCTCCTTCTTCTTTCTCTCTCTTTTTAAATTACCTCTTCTATTGTGTTATTCATAACTTGATGTCCTTTCTTGAATGGAGTCATCCTTCATGCGAGCGCATGTCTATTCCTTGGTTAGGATGTATTCCTTGCTTGAAATGGTATGTCTCATACAAGTAATATCTCTCTAGAAGTTGTTTAATTATTCTCATTATCTTACACTTGGGGGGAAATGATCTCTCTCCCTCTCTCTTTCTCTAAGGATCCATTCTTTCCTATTTTGTAGATGGTGTGAGTTTTATTACTTGATGTCATTCTTTGTGTGAAGTTGTTGTTGTTTTCCCAAGGGTTATGTCTTATACAAGATGTGTACGTCCTTGACTACAATCTCTTTCACACTTGGTAATGTACATCTATTATAAATTCACCCATCCCCATTGGGATAAAAGTGAGGCATCCTTCATCAAGAATCCCTTTCACCTAGCAATAGGAGGAAGGATTGAATTCTTGTTCCCTTCTGTGCTTTGTTCTAGAAGATGTTATATTAGTCTAATACAACTCCTCTTGGAGGTATATATCTTTTGAGAAATGATTTCTTCTCCTCCAAGGATCTCCTTTAGACTTATAGCAAGATATCTCTCTTCGACTATCTTATCCTTGCTTGAAGATTATTCCCTCTATTGCTTGGATTTATGACATTGCTGCATGATGGATATCTTCTTGGTGTTGAAGGTAGGTATCCTTGTTCTAATTTCCTTAAGATATCAACATTAAACTACGTTGACATCTTAAGGGGGGGGCACCCACACTGCTCCTTTTGTATTATATTTCTCTTGTGCATTGTATCTCTTATACAGTGGGTCATTCTTAGAACCAGAAGGTAGCTTCTTAGAGAGAGATGTTGCTACTTTTCTCTTATACAGTGGGTCTTTCTTGGAACTAGAGGATAGCCTCTTAGAGAAAGACGTCGCCACTTTTCTCTTATGCAAGGTGATTATTCTCAGAACCAGAGCATGGTCTCTTAGAGAATGATGTCACACCTTTCTTGACATTTTTACTATACATCTTATACAAGTTCTATCTTACTCAGGCATAGACTCCTATGAGCTCTTTGAGCCTCACTTCTACACATGCGCACGAGGTTGAGTGGAACTAACAAGTTTCTCACACTCTTCCCTCACATGGATCACCTAGATAGAATCTAGGGGCTAGTTTTCCATGTCTTTTTTTTTTATCCATGTATCACCTAGTTCTAGGGGTGAGATGTCCATGATTCCTTTTTTTTACCTTTCTTCTCATGGATCACCAAAGTGTGTATTCATGTTCTCTCTTTTCTTCCTCTCATGAAATCATAGTTTTACTATTGATGGTTCATGGAGGATGACAAATTTGCTCTTTTATTTTATTATATGTATTCATGAGATGGCATTTTATGTTTCAAGAATGACATTAGTTGATTGAGACATTTTTCATATCAAGGTCTCTTCAACTAGTTGACTTGATCTCTTAAGATATTATCTTTTTTCCATGCCTTTTTATGTGCACTTGCATATGTTTGAGTGAGTTAAGATCCTAAGATTGGGGGCTTGGTTCCTTGAGATTAGTGACGTGTTATACTTGTGATCTTTCTCTGCATCTGTAATCTTCATCTCTCTCTTCTTCTACTTTACCAATAGTATTGGTGTAATCCATACTCCCACTAAAGTGGGGGCTAAATGTAGGATCATAAAATTAGGACCCTTGCACTTTTGACCATGTTTTAGGTCCTCACCCTAGCGACTACATCTCCTTACTCAATTGGGACCCTCTCTGCATCATTCTCCCAAATCCCCTCCTATTTCATTCCTTGTATCACCTTGTGACCTTGTCCAAGCCCCAAAATAGGTAGGAAAGGGGCATGGAACCCCTATCCCCCTTGGGCAGAGGCGTGGCACCTTTGTCCTCCCTCTTTGGGTGGCCTTAAAATCGGTCCATCTGACCCTTAGACCCAATTTTCTCTTCGGGATTAAATTCGTTCGATGCCTTCGGTGAGATGAAAATCAATTCTCCTAGGAAAATATAAAAGGGGATCTAGTCCTCTCATTTTCATAAGAAAGAGATAAGAAAAAATAAGCGAAAATAAGTGAAGATAAGCGAAAATTGGGAAAACAAGTGGAAGGTCTCCATTATCGTCATCAAGTGTTCAAGTGTTCAAGTCTTCAAGCATCCATCAAATATTCTTCTTCATGTGTCTTCTTCATTCATACATTGGAGAAACATTACTACATTCATGTTTATGTGTTAGGGTTTTGTCATGTTACATGTCATTTCATGCAATATTTGTGATTACATTCAAGAAGCAAAGCAACCATCATCAATAAATTGCAGATCTACAAGGTATACATTTCTATTATTCACATTTAATTATTTGCAATTACTTTCATTCAAGGTTGATTCCTCAACTAGGGTTTGAATAAGACAAACCCCTATCCACAACCCTTCTTCCCTTCTTTTGTGTGTGTAGGTTGCAGGTGCGCGACTATAATTGCAGGTTTAGGCTTCATTCACAGAGACGAAAAAACCCTTTTCAAGGTGCGGATTTTTCGGAGGACCGTGTGCATCTTGTACACGGTCCCGACGAATTTTCTCCAAATTTGTAGAGCAGTTTTGTATTACTCTAAATACCTCATATCCAAAGTTACGGTGTGATCCTGAATCGATAGCTCCTTATTTCACCCATTTTTCCTTCATTTTCTGCATAGTCAACAAGTTAGCTCTTCTACTTATATAAGAGTAAATTGCATTTCACCCTTGCAATTCACTTAGCATTCAAATCCTTATTCACTCTAGGGTTTGGATCTAGTGAATTCAACCCCTCTTTTGAATGTAAAGTATCTCCCAAGTGAAAATCATCCCAGTGATTTCCTTTATCTCTCCTAGGTGGGGAATCACCAGGGTTCAATTTTCCACTTTACAATACTAAACATTCTGGTGGTGGGAAGGAATGATAAGTAGACCACATCACAATGTTCCTCATCAAACACATCAACATGTTACATACATCGCCAATATCTAACCCAAAACAAAAAATTGGCTACATATCTTCATCTTTTGAATCAACACCTCGACTTCTAGATCAAGTCAAGCCTAAAAATAGCACCAAGTAACATCAGCAACACATCTTTTGAGAAGCCAAATCTTCTGGGAAATCACCAAAAAACCATCGACATCACATACGTATTAATCTTCCACTACTACTCAATATACCACATCTAGACCTAACCAGACCATAGGATTTGATATCAATAACAACATATAACACAAATATAACAATATACCCCTTTTTTATTGATGGCAAAATCCATCAAGATGATAAAAATATCAACACACATAATACTCTCTCTCCCCCTTTGACAACAATGGCAAAGGCAGGCAAAACTCACCCTATCAAACTCACTCCTATTCCCCTAAGAGGAAGCACTCAAGAATCAATCCATAAAAGAATATGCAAGCTTCTCATTGGACCAATGCACATCCAAATGCACATTAGTTCAAACTAGAAAGGATTAATACTCCTAATTTTTGTCAGAGATATTCAAAAGTATCTTTATACAATTCCTTAGTGAAGATATCTGCAACCTGCTCCTTTGGAGGTACATATTGAAGTCTTACTTCATTGTCCAACACTTTTTCTCTCAAGAAGTGGTACCAAATGGATATGTGCTTTATTCTGGAATGATGTACTGGATTCTTTGATATATTTATTGTACTGGTATTGCCACACATAATTGAGATAGGTTCATCAAACTTAACACTAATGTCCTTCAAAGTCTGCTTCATCCATAAAATTTGTGTGCAACATGAAGATGTTGCAATATATTTTACTTTAGCTATAGATAGAGACATAGAGTCCTTCTTCTTACTTGACCAAGCAACCAATTGGGAGCTAAGAAAGAATGGTCCTCTACTTGTACTTTTCTTGTCATCAACACTTCTAGCTCAGTCTGCATCTATATAAGCTATCAAGGTAAAATATAAATTCTAAGGATACCACAAACCAAACTCTTTTATGCCTTTCAAATATCTGAAAACCCTCTTTACTACCACAACATGTGATTCTTTTGGTTCTTGTTGATATCTGGTCTAGTAGTAGTCAAATATAAAAATCCTCGTATCATTCACCTGTATTGACTTGCATCTACCTTAGGAGATTTATCATCTTATTTAACTTGCATCCAGTGGTCATAGGTGTACACACTAGTTTGGAGTTATCCAACCCAAACTTCTTTAACAACCCTTTGATGTACTTAGACTGAGAAATGAAAATTCCTTTATCATTTTGATTAACTTGCAAACCTAGGAAGACATTTAACTCATTAATCATGGACATCCCAAAGTCCTTTTGTATCTCATTAGCAAATATTATACACTACCTTCATTTCTTCCAAATATTATATCATCTGCACACACTACAACAATTAGGATTTTACCTAAATTAGTTTTGAAATATAAATTATTGTCATTCAAACCTTTCTAAAATCCTTGATCAATTAGGTACTTGTCTAGCCTTCCATACCAAGCTCAAGGGGCTTGTTTTAGTCCATATAAGGCCTTCTTCAATCTACAAATGATGTTCGGATCATCTCTCAACCTAAAACCTTTTGGTTGTTCAATATAGACTCCATCTTTCAATTCTCCATTCAATAATGTTGATTTCACATCCACTTGTTAAACCTTGAAATCCTTAAATGTTGCAAATTCCAAGAACATCCTAATTGCTTCCATTCAAGAAATCGGGGCATAAGTTTCATCAAAATCAATGCCTTCATTCTAACAATAACCTTTGCAAACCAACCTTTCTTTGTTTCTTACAACCTTTCCATCTCCATCTAGTTTGTTTTGGAATACCCACTTAGTTCCAATCACATTCTTATCTTCTGATCTATTAATTAATTCACATACTTGATTTATCTCAATCTGAACCAGATCTTCTTTCATTGCCTTCATCTAATTCTAATCATTGCAAACTTCTTCTACTATTTTTGGCTCAGTATCAAATAATCAGCATAGAAAAACTTGTTCTTGAGTTCCTTTGCTTCTTGTGATGATACCTTTACTCTTATCTCCAATAATTTGATCTTCTGAATGATTCTTCTAAACATATCTTGGGGTTTTGGATGTAGATGTTGGAGCATCTTGAATATTCTTTTCTTCACTTCTAGTTTCCTCTTCATTTTTCTTATGTTCAGACATAAGATTCATATCCATCCAATATCTCTGAATCTTTCGAAGTAGTTTCATCAACTTTTACATTTGCACTTTCAACAATCTTATTCAGCCTCTTGTTGTAACACTAATATGCCTTGCTCTTTGTTTAATAGCCCAATAATATGCCTTCATCTACTCTGATGTTTAACTTTCCAAGATTATCCTCATCTCTCTAGATATAGCACTTGCTTCCAAATACTTTGAAATATTTCACTGTTGGAGTTCTACCATACCAAAGTTTAGAGGATGTCTTCCCATATTTCTTCCAGTATAGAATTTTTGTAAGAGTATTGCGAATTTCCTCTCTCCAATAGACTTTCGGTAATTTTGCTTGTTTCATCATAGTTCTAGCTGCCTCTTGTATATTTCAGTTCATCCTTTCTACTACACCATTTTGTTGTGGTGTCCAGGGGGCAGATAATGTCTTCTAATGCCACGTTTCTCAAAAAAATCATTGAGCTCATTAGAAATAAATTATCTTCCTCTGTCAAATCTTAAACACTTGATTTTCCAGTCAACTTCATTCTAAACTTTTTCCTTGAATATCTTGAATTTCTCAAGTTCCTTAGACTTCTCTCTTAAAAATGCAACCCATCATTGTAGAATAATCATCAATCAATAACATGAAATACCTCTCTCCTTGCAAGTTCCTTGTTTTGGCTGGACCACATAGATCTGTGTGTACCAATTCTAGTATTCTGATGGATGAATACTCTTTTCCTCTGAATGTGCTCTTTGTCTTCTTTCCTACTTGACATTCCTTGGAGATGTTGTTACCTGGTTTGGTCAATCTTGGTAAATCTCTCACTACACTCCTTGAACTGATTTGTATAACATTATCAAAGTTGATATGACACATCCTTCGATGCTATAGCCAGTTTTCATCAAGTTGTGATAATAATGTTGGCATTATAACAAACAAAGGGAGATTGTTGGCATTTCAATAAGGATATTGAGAAGGTTGTTGATGATTATGGATATAACTGCTAAAGGATGTTTACTATCTTAATATTATTATTTTGTCATTGATGTCAAGAAATTGATTTTCTAATTCAATATGATGTTGCCATATCTTGAGAAGTATGATTTGATGAGTATAAAGATGTCGGTAAAAGACATAGAAAGAATGTGATGAATAAGGGGAGGAATAATTTATTCAATGGGCAACTATTACCGAGTTAGATAATGATGAGATCATGATGTTTAGATTGTTTTGATATCATACATATGTTGTTGATTGTAAGGTTAATACTATACTATGTTATCGAGCAAAGAAACTAGTCAGTAAACCCTAAGGAACCTAGTCGGTAAACCCTAAGGTTATCGTTGTCGGTTAATGAAGGTGAAATGTCTATCGAGTGAAGTTTAGTATTCACCGAGTTACAACCGAGTAATAACAGAATGCATTGAATGAATAAAAGCAATATTTAATGAAGGAAGCTGATGAGCTGGAATTGATTAAATGATTGGTATGCCGTACTTGAAGTTTGTTCTATGGTAAAGGAAAATCGGCAGGAATATCTACAGCTCAGATTGAACCACAATACCCTAGCAAAAGTTCCAAGGTGGGGTAAAATGTTTTCAGATCGAAGGATACATTGAACCTGGTCAAGTTTGAAGATCTGATGGCTATGATTGAAAATGGGATATGTGATCAAGGAGATTAAGCGGTTGGCAAATTGTTTATAAATAAGGAACTGTTGATAAACAATGTATGCGGGCAAGTGTATGCATAGGGATGCTACATAGTGATTATCGAGCATACAAGCTTGAAGACCTGTTTGAATAACAGAGTATAGAGCCCAGTAGATGGACAAGATAAGTCCTATGACTAGATTGTATTGAGCAAATAAGAATCTGCTTTAGCATTTTAGATGTGAAGTTGCAGATAGATTTTTATTACTGTTATTTTGTAAAGTGACAGAAAATCTCTAAACCGAGTGGACTTAACAGTCTTATTTGTAAAACCCTCTAGCAAGGTGATATTTTGATTGAGCGTTTGAAATCCTTTAACAAGGTCACTTCTAACAAGGTGAAGATCCTAATAGATCTGAGGGAAATCCATTAACCGGGTCACATCTAGCAATGTGTTTGTAATCTTTAACAGGATTTTCTTTTAACCAAGCATACTGTAGAAGAGTATATTTCTTAGTGGGTCTGAAATCCCACAGTGGTTTTTCCCTATTTGGGTTTCCGTGTTAAATTTGGTGTTATGAGTGTTATGATGTTTATATGCTTATGAGTTTGCATGTTTAGCTGTTTTGGTTATATTACTGAAGTATATGTTACCGAGGTTGAATCTGTTGTTTTTATGGAAGATTAAGTTTGTGTGATTCACCCCCCCCCCCTCTCATCTTGTTAGTTTGGCATCTGTACTTAACAT
Source organism: Cryptomeria japonica (assembly GCF_030272615.1). Classification (NCBI taxonomy): domain Eukaryota; kingdom Viridiplantae; phylum Streptophyta; class Pinopsida; order Cupressales; family Cupressaceae; genus Cryptomeria; species Cryptomeria japonica. The sequence continues at coordinate 381,767,074 of NC_081406.1, read as the reverse complement.
CAAGTATCAGAACTATCAATTGGTATCAGAGCATTGGACTTTGGAAGAGAAAGCTTAAAGGTACTTGAGGAAAAGATCCAAAGATGTATAAGAGAGATGCACCGAAGTTGAACAAGTCAAGTTTCTCTACATGGCAGAAAAGGATGAAGCTGCACCAATCAGGAGTTGCAAAATATGTTGTATATTATCTGGAGAATGATTTTATTACACTGAGAACCTACCCATTGACAATGGAAGAGATAAAGGCAGAGCAAGAACATATCCAAGCAATGATTGAAATAACATCTACATTGACCGAATCAGAGTTTAATGATCTAGAAGGCTGCAATGATGCCAAGGCAATGTGGGACAAGCTCATATCAGTGTATGGAGGAGATGAACATGTTCAAAGAGTAAAAGTAGATAGTCTAAGAGGACAACTTGAATCTATGAGGATGAATGAAGGTGAGAACATAACTCAGTACAGTACAAGACTAAAGGAGATTGTCAATCAAATCAAAGGAGCAGGTGGAACTATTGAAGAAAAGGATATAACAAGTAAGTTGTTAAGAACTCTTCTACCAGCTTATGCAATCCGAGTCTCTGCAATCAATGAATTGAGGTCTGTACCTAATATGCCAGTTTCTTTAGATGCTACTATTGGTAAGCTACATGCATTTGAATTAAGTAACTTTGATAACAGTGGACCTTCGGTAAATAAAGTTGAATTTGCATTTAGTTCTTTTCATCTTGATGAATCTAATGATTATAATGAAAGAAAGTATAAGTACTCTGAAGGATATCACAGTGGAGCAAGTGAAAGATTTTGTAAGAACATGGAAGAAGTACACAAACTGTATGAGGAAATCAGAAAACAAGAAGAGTTTGAAGCACTATTAGCCAGAAGGTTACCGAGAGGCAAAGGTAAGTATAAAGGAAAACTACCTTTGAAATGTTTCAATTGTGATAAGATAGGACATATAGCTTCTAACTGTCTTGACAAAGATTCTACTGAAAAGAGAGATTATTGAGATGACAGACAAAAAGATAATCATTACAGAGGACACCGAGACTTCAGAAGAAGAGATAGAAAGACATGTTTAATAGCTAATGAGGAATCCAATGATGATAAATCAGATGAAACTGATACAGAGGAAGTAGTTTATGTGGCTATCAAAGATGGATCAGATGAAGAAAGGTATGAAGAAAAAGCCCTAATATCTCACATAAACACTAATGATTCTTGGATCATAGATAGTGGATTCTCACATCATATGACAGGAGATAAACACAAGTTTGTTATATTAAAAGATTATGATGGAGGCTATGCTATATTTGGTAATGATGCACCATGTCCGGTGAAAGGTAAAGGATCTATAACACTTCTTGACAATGCTAAATGCAATGATGTTTATTGAGTTGAAGGTTTGAAATACAATTTGTTGAGTGTAGCACAACTAAACAACACAAGTTACCGAATAGAATTTTAGAAAGGAATTGTCAAAGTTCATGACAAGAATGGAAAGTTAGCTGCTACCAGGACACAAACAAAAGGTAACACATTTCACCTTGACTCAACTCTTAACAAGTGTTTGTATGCAAAGATAGATGATACCTAGTTATGGCATAAAAGGTTTTGTCATGTAAATTTTGATAATCTGATCAAAATAAGCAAGAAGCACCGAGTAAGAGGTCTACCGAGTCTTGAAAAACCTAAGAATGCTATGTGCCAAGGATTCCAGATGGGTAAGATGACAAGATCAAGCTTTACAAGTAAGTCGTACACTTCTAAGGGAATTTTAGATCTAGTGCACACTGATCTTTGTGGTCCTATCAAAGTTCAAAGTTATTATGGTGATAAATATTTCATATTATTTGTGGATAAATATTCAAGGATAATGTTAGTAATGTTTTTAAAAGATAAATCAGAAGCTTTTCAAATGTTTAAATGATACAAGGCAAGAGTTGAAAATGAAACAAGAAGACAACTGAAATGTCTTAGATCAGATAGAGGAGGAGAGTTCACATCTGATGAATTCAACTTATTCTGCAATGAACATGGTATTAAAAGACAAGTCTCTGCACTGAGAACTCCACATCAGAATGTAATAGCTGAGAGAAGAAACAAATCTATTGTGAATTGTGCTAGAACACTGATGATTGAAAAGAAGGTGCCACAAACATTTTGGAGAGAAGCAATAAGCACAGTAGTTTACACCCTGAACCGAGTACAATTGAAGAAAGGTACTTTGAAGACACCATATGAAATCTGGTATGATAAGAAACCTAATGTAAGTTATTTTAAAATCTTTGGAAGTAGATGCTATGTTCACAAAGATGATAGAAATGGCAAGTTTGATCAGAAGAGTGAAGAAGGAACATTTCTAGGTTATTCTTCTAGAAGCAAAGCATTTAAATGTCTGATCAAATCATCTAACAAAATAGTAGAAAGTGCAAATGTGAAAATTGATGAATTTATAGAAAGAAATGATCAAGGAAATTCCAAGGAACCAGAAGACTATGATGAATTTGTCTATGTTCAACTGAGATGTCTTATCGAGAAGACTGTTGAAGAAAATGAAGAAAATATCCAGTTACCGAGTGATGAAGAAGATCATACAGAGCCTACCAAGCCTGTATTAGCCAAGTATGTTAGAAGACATCATGCACCAAGTCAGATTATAGGAGATAAGGATGATCTAGTGATGACAAGGAACAAACTAAGACAGAACAGATGTTTGATATCTGAATTTGAACCGAGAATAGTGAAAGAGGCATTTAATAGTGAAGATTGGATAAATGCTATGATAGAAGAGATTGATCAAATCAAGAAGGACACATGGACACTAATCCCAAGACTGAAGGACAAAAATGTAATTGGTACAAAGTGGATTTTCAGAAATAAGCTAAATGAAAAAGGAGAGGTCATTCGAAACAAAGCAAGACTAGTTTGCAAAGGTTATGCTCAAGAAGAAGGAATTGATTATGGTGAAACTTTTGCACCTGTTGCTAGACTTGGAATAGAACATTGTTGGCATATGTTGCTTTAAAAAATTTCAAGGTATATCAAATGGATGTCAAATCTGCATGGAATATTAGAAGAAGTTTTTATTGAACAACCTGAAGGATTTGTTGAAGACAAGAATAAAGATCAAGTATTTAAACTGAACAAAGCTTTATATGGTTTGAAACAAGCACCTAGAGCATGGTATGAAAGATTGCACTCTTATTTGATTAAGATTGGTTTTATAAGGACAAGTGAGAACACCAATATGTACATGAAGAATGATGAAAATGGAATATTGATCTTAGCCATATTTGTTGATGATATTATATTTTGTGGAAATGACTCTTTATGCAAGAACTTTGGAAATGAGATGAGCAAAGAATTTGAGATGTCATTAATCGGTGAGATAAAGTATTTTATAGGTTTACAGATACTGCAAATGAAAAATGAGATTTTCATTACTCAATCCAAGTACATAAAGGAAATCTTGAAGAAATTTGGAATGGAGGATTCAAAACCAATAAGTACTCCTATGTCTACCAACTGTAAATTATCAAAGAATGATGAATCTGCATCTATAGATGAGACACTTTACCGATCCATGATTGGAAAGATACAATATGTTGTTCAGAGCAGACCAGATATAGCACATGCAGTAGGTATAGTTGCAAGATTCTTTGTAGATCCTAAGGAAACACACATGACAACAATCAAAAGAATTTTTAGATACTTGCAAGGCACTGAGGATTATGGCTTAGTATATCAGAAAGGAAATGATTTTGATTTAAAAGTTTATACTAATGCTGATTGGGCAGGAAACATTGATGACAGAAAAAGCACAAGTGGAGGAGCTTTCTTTTTAGGAGAAAGACTAGTGAGTTGGCTTAGCAAGAAACAAGGATGTGTTTCATAGTCAACAATAGAAGCTGAATATGTTGCTGTAGTGTTGAATTGTACCAATATAGCATGGATCAAGCAACTGTTGGATGGTATAAATGAGAAAGTTACCGAGCCAGTAACTATATTTTGTGACAATACTAGTGCCATAAACATTTCAAAGAACCTTATTATGTACTATAAGACAAAGCACATCTCTATCAAATATCATTATCTTAGAGAAGAAGTTCAAGAGAAGAAAGTGGTGTTGGAGTATGTTAGCACAAAGGAACAAATAGCAGATATCTTCACCAAGCCACTACCAAGGGACACTTTTGAGTATCTTAGAAGTAGGTTAGCGGTCCTACCCCTATCTTCCATTCACTGACCGAGTTTGGTGACAACATCAATTCGATGACTCTTTAGAATATCTTTTAGGAGTTGATGTTGATTTACACACTTTAGGATGTTTTCTAAAGGTGTGCAGGAAACAAATACAAGGAACATGATTTGAAGACAAAATGCTCTGACTGAGACTAAGTTGACACATAACAACAAGGAATTCACTTCTCAGTGGAAGAAATCATGTTTTAGTTCTTTACTTTTTGGCATTGTTGTCAAAGGGGGAGAAGACTAATGACAGGGGGAGAGCATTTCAAAATAGCAATCTGAAACATTTAGGTCAAATCAATTGGTTTTGCCATCAATGCCAAAGGGGGAGATTGTTGGCATTATAACAGACAAAGGGAGATTGTTGGCATTTCAATAAGGATATTGAGAAGGTTGTTGATGATTATGGATATAACTACTAAAAGGATGTTTATTGTCTTAATATTATTATCTTGTCATTGATGTCAATAAATTGATTTTCTAATTCAATATGATGTTGTCATATCTTGAGAAGTATGATTTGATGAGTATAAAGATGTCGGTAAAAGACACAGAAAGAATGTGATGAATAAGGGGAGGAATAAGTTATTCAATGGGCAACTATTACTGAGTTAGACAATGATGAGATCATGATGTTTAGATTGTTTTGATATCATACATATGTTGTTGATTGTAAGGTTAATACTATACTATGTTACCGAGCAAAGAACCTAGTCAGTAAACCCTAAGGAACCTAGTCGGTAAACCCTAAGGTTATCGCTATCGGTTAATGAAGGCGAAATGTCTACCGAGTGAAGTTTAGTATTTATCAAGTTGCAACCGAGTAATAACAAAATACATTGAATGAATAAAAGCATTATTTAATGAAGGAAGTTCATGAGCTGGAATTGATTAAATGATTGGTATGTTGTACATGAAGTTTGTTAGAGAATCTATGGTAAAGGAAAATCGGCAGGAAGATCTACAACTCAGATTGAACCGCAATACCCTAGCACAAGTTCCAAGAAATGTATGCAAGTTCCAAGGCGGGGTAAAATGTTTTCAGATCGAAGGATACATTGAACTTGGTCAAGTTTGAAGATCTGATGGCTATGATTGATCATGGGATATGTGATCAAGGAGATTAAGCGGTTGGCAAATTGTTTATAAATAAGGAATTGCTGATAAACAATGTATGCAGGCAAGTGTATGCATAGGGATGCTACATAGTGATTACCGAGCATAGAAGCTTGAAGACCTGTTTGAATAACAGAGTATAGAGGCCAGCAGATGGACAAGATAAGTCCTATGACTAGATTTTATTGAGCAAATAAGAATCTAATTTAGCATTTTAGATGTGAAGTTGCAGATAGATTTTTATTACTGTTATTTTGTAAAGTGACATAAAATCTCTTAACCGAGTGGACTTAACAGTCTTATTTGTAAAACCCTCTAGCAAGGTGACATTCTGATTGAGTGTTTGAAATCCTTTAACAAGGTCACTTCTAACAAGGTGAAGATCCTAATAGATCTAAGGGAAATCCCTTAACCAGGTCACATCTAGCAATGTGTTTGTAATCTTTAACAATATTTGCTTTTAACCGAGCATACTCTAGAAGAGTATATTTCTTAGTGGGTCCGAAATCCCACAGTGGTTTTTCCCTATTTGGGTTTCCATGTTAAATCTGGTGTTATGCGTGTTATGATGTTTATATGCTTATGAGTTTGCATGTTTAGTTGTTTTGGTTATATTACTGAAGTATATGTTATTGAGGTTGAATCTGTTGTTTTTATGGAAGATTAAGTTTGTATGATTCACCCCCCCCTCTCATCTTGTTAGTTTGGCATCTGTACTTAACATTAAGTATTGGAACTATCAAATAAACAGTGTCTTGTAGCTCCTTCTAGCTAATGCATATTTCCATTTGTCCTTCTTCCATCCGCAACAACCGTTCTGGGCTCCTTTTGTATCTCACATCCATTATCTTGAAAGACAACATTATATCCATTTTCGCACATCTATCCAACACTCAAAAGATTGTGATGTAACCCTTCACATAGAAGACATTATCAATGTTATGCTTTCCATCAAAAGTAATTGAACCTATCCCAACAATGATGTTTGATCATCTATGAACCTAACAAAACCTCCATATTTTGCAAGTTTTATGAACTTACACTTATCACCAGTCATATAATCTGAGAATCCACTATCAATCAACCATTCATTCTTATCTCTTCTAGCATGGAATACAATAGCAATAGTCATAGAAATATCAAACCTAGGTATATCCTTTTCTACCTATAAAAAAACAATTACCTTCTTCATAATCTGATTCATCATCTAAAATGCCAACATCATCCTTAACATAATAGGCTTTCTTATTGAACTTTCCTTTTTTTTACTTAAAATTTTGTCTCGTTCCCTTTTTCGGACATCTAGTAGCTATAAAACCAGTCTTTCCAAATATAAAACATTTAAAGGGTAACATACCTGTGTACTTGTCTATGTCTTTCTTCAATTTCCTCACAAAATTTGCTTCCATCTCATCTAGGCTATCATCATCTTGATCATCTTCAGATGCTTTGAAATTTGTCTTTGATTTGTCTTTGTCCTTTCCAAACTTTCTCACTTCAAATGTAGTCAAGGTACAAAATAGCTACTCTCTAGTGAACTTCTTTGGATCATAGGTTTCTTCAATAGTTGAGATATTATTATTGTAACTTACCAGTAGAGTCATCAAGATTTTGTCAATTACATCTTCATCATCCAAAGTGCCTTCGAGTTCTCTAATTTCATTCACTATGCTATCAACCTTCTCAAAGTAGCTTACTATATCTTCTCCTTCTTTCATCTTCAAGTTTCCATACCTTCACTTAGTTGTTAGCCTCTTTCTCAACTTAACACTCTCATTTCCTTCATAGATATCTTATAGCTTCTACCAAACCTCATAAGCAGTATTCAAGGAAATAGCTTTTGTCAATTTAGTTTTTGATAAAGCACTAAAGGTAACATACCTTGCCTTTACATTTTCTTCATAGGCTTGAATCTCATTTGGAGTAGTAAGACCATTCGCCAGTTGAACATACTTAGTCTCCACCACCTTCCAAGTGTTATAACCTAGAGAAACTAGATAACATCTCATCTTTACTTTCCATAAACTTAATCAGATCCTTCAAAGATAGGAATAGATAATTTGTGTGCCACTGGATCAGAATCTACCTCAAGTGGTTAAGATCTATATCAAGAAACCAAATCTTTGATACCAATTGTTAAATATCTGAGCAACTAAGAGGGGTTTGAATTAGTTTACAATTAAAATATTCTTTAAAAATTTATTCATAGATCTGAAACAACTACCAGAATCAATCAAGATAAATAAAACATGAAAGCATACACACATAATAAATCAAACATTATGAACACCAAAATTTACGTGGAAAACCCAAGAAGGGAAAAACCACAAAGAACACTAATTCTCAATATGAAAACACTCATTAAGGTGATTTTTAAAAAGGATGGCTCATTACCAAGAATTCTCACTGCAGGAGGGCTCACTAGCAAAGAAAGAAAGATAGAAAAGAAAATCCACCACTGAAACACAATTTACACAATTGGAACTACTTTTGGTAACTATCTTCAACATACTTCATAATAACAACCAGATTCTTTTAATCTCACATATCTTCTGCACAATTAGCCATTCACAAAAATGCCACACTAACTCATCCAGATCAATTACATACATATATTGTTTCCAGAAAAAAACATAATCTTCTAAGTCGGCCAAGATAGAGATATAAAATAGGTCAATACTAAGCATTTTAGTGGTGGGAAGGAATGAGAAGTAGACCACATCACAACGTTCCTCATCAAACACATCAACACATTACATACATGCCAATACCAAACCCAAAACAAAAATATTGTTACACATCCTTGACTTCCAAATCAAAACCTTGACTTCCAAATCAAGCTGGGCCTAAAAATAGAACTAACATCAATAACAAATCTTCCAAGAAGCCAAATCTTCTGAGAAATCACCGAACGACCATCGACATCACATACATACCAATTTGTCACTGTTTCTCAATATACCACATTTGGACCTAACTGGACCACGAGATTTGACATCAATGACATCATATAAGACAAAGCTAACAAATAGGGCCAACCATTCTAATTGCCCTTAAGAAAACCCTATGGTATACTCAAGAAAGATGGAAACAACATAATACTTAGGTTGAAATGCAATATGAGCATGATGTATATGTAATAGGGAAATTCACGATACTAATGAATTTATGAAGCTACATAAATTCTCATCTAATATAATATCCAATACAAATTAACCCAATTAATCTATCATGATGGAATACACATCTCTTACTTGTGTTCATTTGTTTTAAACATGCAAGGATACATTATTTTCAATTTTAATGCACAATTCATTATAATTCACAATGCCTTATAATGCTAAATAATGAAATTAGTACATAAATTTTAAGAATCATTTAATTCTCTTTTACTATTAATTGATGTATTCTCACAAAACATGATGCTTATATACAATGCAAATGTAATGATAGCCATTATATTCTAAACATGAATTTTACTCTATCTCTATCACCTCTAAATGTAATACTATGCAAGGAATAATTAATTTTTCAATTAGGGATCAATCATAAGCTACTAATCTAAATCAAACAAAGAAAGATACACATCTATTATTAAGGAACATAGAAACAAGATGGCCACTCAAAGGCCACCAGACATCCAAGAATACATGAATCGATCATCAAGGAGATCACCATACGATAGGAACTCCTTGACATAAAAGAGATTCACATAAAACCAATAATATATACTCATAAATCTATCATGCTAAGACAAACCAAGAAACACCATCATTGTTACAAAAATAATACATACGCACTAGACACACAAAGGTCAAAAAAATCTCACTCACATAGAGTAAGGCACTATAAACATATACTTATTCCACCATAATGGCTCTCACGCAATAGCATCTACCAATCCTGATAGGTACAATGATCTTGGAGGTGCTCTTCCTCCACTAGATGCTACTTGGGTCCATTCATCCTAAGCTCACAAAAATCCCAATAATGTACCTAAGAAACCATCTAAAAACTCACCACTCTAGTGTTCGAGCAACACAAAGAAACAATGACAACTACATAGGAAATAATGCAACCAAAGATACTTGTGTTGCAACATAGGCTCAGATACTAGATGTAACACCCTACCAAGGAATCCCAAAAGAAATAAAACTAAAAACTAAAAACATAGAAAAATATATCTTTTTAAAGAAAGCATGATGCATTACATTATCTATTTAACTTAACACAATACATAATATTATATTTCCAATACCACATAATGATAGAACTTAATTACCTTTCACAACCATGATAGTACTATTGACTATCTGGGTCTTAGGATCATCTACCTTCAAATGATCATAAGACAAGCTTAACTATAGAACTTAATAATGCATCTCATTTTGGAGAAAGTGCCAAGGCTTTTAGTTGCAAAAATATAACAATATAATATAGATTTAATGGTGAAAACTGCACTGGGGCAATTATATTAGATCATAAAAAAATAAAAATAAAGGATGTATCCAATGTTGAAAACCTCTCTTATGCACCAAAGGATGAAAGGAATGACACTCTCCCCAACCCTACACATCAGGAGAGGTCTTTAGTCTTAGTGGAACCAACAAATCTAGTGAACATTGGTAAAGAAGATAGTTCGAAAATGATTCATGTAGCAGCATCTTTGTCAAAGAAAGCAAAGAAAGAATTTATCAAATTCTTTAAAGAAAGACAGATTAATTTTGCTTGGTCTTATATAGATATGCCAAGCTTTGATCCATATCTCATTATGCACCATTTATCAGTAGCTCTAAGAGCTAAATTAGTGAAACCAAAGTTGAGGAAGATGCATCCACAGATAGTACTTTTAGTCAACGTAGAGTTGAAGAAGTTGTCGGATGTAGCTTTTATCACATAAATTGATTTTCCCAAGTGGATCTCCAACATTGTTCATGTTTCTAAACTAGATAAGAGAATTAAAGTTTGCACCGACTTTCAAGATTTGAATAAAGCATTCCCCAAGGATGACTTTCCTTTACCTAATATAGACATCATTGTAGATTTGATTGTGGGGCATGCTAAGTTATCTCTAATGAATGGATTTTGTGGTTATAATCTTATCAAGATAGCACTAGAAGACCAACATAAAACTTCCTTTACTTGTCTGTGTGATAGATATTCTGGAATGTGATTTTGTTTGGGTTGAAAAATGCAATAGCTACATATTAAAGAGCAATGACCCCTTTGTAATGTCCCCCTTTTAGCAGTTATTTGGTGATTTATCATTAGCCCTTTTGCCTTGGTCCTGGGGACTAACCACAACTTTCCATGGATTGTTAATGGATTTGGCCTAGGAAATTTCAGTTGCAGGCCAATCGAAGGTGATTTGATAGGTTTTCCAGGAACTTACTATTTATAGTAAGTCATTTTGGGCATAGTGTTAGGTAAATTTTGGAGCGATTTTGGTTGACTTAATTTTGGTGCATTTAATTGTCCACCTAAATTGTGTTTTAAATGGAGGAATAAATTATTCAGGAAAAAATAAAAAGTTTCTAAAGTTAAAATTAATTATTTAACTTAAAGGGTTATTTAATTTTGAAGCTAATGTTAAAAAAGAAATATTAAAAGTACCCCTTCTTTTGGGAGACATAAGGGGATAATAATATTTTATTCTATCTTACATTTATCCCACATTTGTGGTGCTTTGGGAAATGTTCCCAGCTGAAGTCATAAATAGAGCATTTAATGAAGATTTGGGATATCTTGGAAATTGTGCTTTTTGGAGTTTCAGTTTTTTAGGAGAATTTCTCTAGAGCCATTTTTTAGGCATTGGAGGACGAATCTCTTCTTTTGCAACATTCCTTTTGCCTATGGAAGACCAGGTTAGGGAAATTTTTTAAAGACAAATATGTCATTGGGTGAAATTGATGGTTATAGGTTTGAGTCTGTAAATACATCTTGGAGAAAGGAAATCAAATTTTCTGATAAACAGACTTGTAATTCTCAGTGAATGAAATGACTGTAGTCCTTGCATTGATGGCAAACACATATTTGCCTACTTCAATAAGATGTAGATAGAAATATTGAAATTAGTGGAGCTCAAAAATAAGGGTGAATGCAGGGATTGTAAATGTGAGGTGGAACTCTCATAAAGGGAGGTGGTTACCAGTTTGTCTTTATTATTGGCTAGCCATGACTTACACAAAAAATTACCAGCAACACAAGTACGTGGTATTTAGAAATCTTTCCCCTCAGTTCAGAATTTTTTCTTAGTGTATGTTGGAGGTTACTGAACATAGTGCACCCAACTAGAAGACATGATCTTCTTTAGTATAGTCATGAGGGAAAGAAGATGGTGTAGTGCGTTGCCAACAGAGATTGAATGTGTTACGACAAGGAGAAGTACTTAGTGCCATTATTATGCCAAGTTCTTATTCGTCATTTGTAATATAAAAATATGTCTTGTGTTGAAGCAATAGATGTTAAGGGTTAACTGTGAAAATTGAATGATATGTTTAGATGGAGGTAGTCGTAGTAACCTACTAAATTGAGATAAATAATTTCAAGAGATTTTCTAAGAAATGAAATGCTGTGATATTCTGATTTTTTTCAATTAGTTATACGTTGTAATTGTTTTCTTAAGTGTTGAATTGAAAGAATACTTTGAAAACAAAAATAAAATGCACCTGGTTAACACATTAAAACCATTAGCATATAGGGAACTGTATGACAACTGTTTGGTCAAATATCTTCAAGACTATCCTAGTGAGTGTTTCTAGTAAATAGGACCAACCTATTACAATGGTATGAGACCAGTAGGTTTTTCCATCCTAAGGGGTTAAATAACTCATGCATCATCAGTATTACTTGAGGAGAAACATATCCAACAATAACCTCAATCAAACAGGGCCAGAAGATCCTCATATAGTTGAAGAAATTGGTGACCCTATTCCAAGTATAAATATGGGTGACAAAAGAGACCAGGGTGAGGAGATATTTTTACAACTATTAGACATGTTGGTGCAAGGGAAATAATAAGCAGAACAAAAGGCACAACAACAAAATTGACGATTGGATTTGTTGACATAGATGATAGCTAGACAAATGGGTATAAATGGTAATAACTTAGGTGGTGGTAATGTTGGTAATAATCAACAAGGGGGTAAAAACAATAATAATAATAATAAACAAGGGGGTAATAATGGACAAAATGGAGGCAATAATGGTGGGCTCAACAGAAATGGAGGAGGACATATGGTAGATAATTTTGGTCATATAGCGCAACCCACTAGGATAGCAAGTTCTAGACCTCTCATAACCACCTTTCCACCTAGAGTTCCAGTTCCGCCAATTGTTGAGCCATAACTTGTAGACTTATAGGATCAGTTTTAGAGAGACTAGGAGAGTGGAGGATAAGATTTTGAGGCAGCTATAATTCTTCAGGACTATATTGACGTGAGGATGAGACACATGCATCATGCAGGTGACAAGAATTAAAATTATGAGCCAAGGAAGAAAGTGGGAAAGTTATCTCTACCATATTTTGATGCTTTTGGTAAGACTACAATATGATTGGGTCCAAAAGGTGGATAACTACCTTCAGCTTAATCCTATGCCTGAAGAAGAAGATATTAAGTATGTTGCTATACATCTTGATGGAGTTGCACATGAGTGGTGGCACCACGGTATGGTGACTATGGGTCACAAACAAATTACTTCCTATGTTGAGTTTATAGAATGATTGATTGAGATGTTTGACACCAACGATCTTGAGTTGCATTTCAAGGAGTTAGCACAACTTAGACATTGGCAATTAGTAGATGTTTATATTGAGAATTCTAGAGGATTGCAGTGTTGGTATCTGATATTTTAGAGAGGAGGCTTGTTGTCTTATTCATGTATGGTTTATCAGATCCTTTATGTGGTTGGGTCAAGGGGCATGATCCATTGACATTGCAAGAGGCCATCAAAAAGGCCAAAGATTTGGCACCCTCATCCTACAAAATAAAATTCAAATCTAAGGACTCTTATTATAGGAAGGCAAAGATAAGAAAAATTCTCATAAGGATTCTCATCAGCCACATGAGGGTACTAAGAAATTGGATAATGACCAGCGGAATGAGCTTAGAAGGGAGAAATTATGTTTTCACTATAGGGAGCCTTGAGATCCTTCTTATAAATTTCATCTTAAGGCTAAGGCCAAGAAGATTGAGTACTTTTCAGCTGAGGAGATAGCCTCTAAGAGTTCAAAAACTTCATCTTCTTTAGGGGACACCGATAGTAAATTATCAGTTGGTGAGGATAGCAATGATGATAGGGTGATATCATGATTGACAAGAAATCAAAAGTCTATTACCTTTAAGGTGTGTGGTACGATTCAATGGCAGTGAGTGGTATCTTTGATTGACACTGGTGCTACCCATAATTTTATTGATGCTCAGGTTGTGTCAAAATGATGATTACAAACAAAGGACAATGATGGATTTGGAGTTATGGTGGCTAGTAGGCATAAACTCTTGTGTATATAGAAAATTACTAATTTGCATATGAGGAATGGTAATTATGAATTGGTTGATGATTTCTATGTTGTTGAAATGGGAGACTATGATGCCATACTAGGCATGACTTGGATGAATTCTCTTATTGAGTTTAATTTTAATTTGGAGAAGGTGGAAATGACATTTGAGCATCAGGGCAAGAAAGTGGTACTTTGTGGGTTATCAGATGGTGGACTCAGAGTGGTATCACCTAGACAAATAGAGCGATTGATGTTGGCATTGCAAGAAGATTGCATTAATGAAGTATAGTGTTTTCATTGATGTCAATAATAACTGGTAATAGAGTTGTATTACAGCTGGTGAGTAATGTAGTAATGAAATTGGTAGTTGAGCAGTGATGGAAACAGGTATTGGTATTTGAAGCAGAGTGATCAACCGGTAACCCTAACCCGTTGATATGCCAAACCCTAACCAATGGAGCTTGGTGAATCAATTATGTTGATCTATGATTAAATGGTGATCGGAGATGATTATGACACATTTGCATGACACACGTGATGAGTTTCAAAGTGGTTTTGGTGCATAGAGATAACTGTTTTATCTTGGGAATGAAGAAATGCATAGCATGAAGTGAATAACACGTGATGAGTTACAGGATCCAATGTGCGGTGATCCAGGAGCGATTGAAGTTATCTTGAACAATGTGCAACTGATTGCTATGTAATCCAACGGTCATGTTTGAACCGATATGTTTGTAATCTCTATGAAATCTTAGGTTTTGTGTTGTGTTACTGACCTATTGTATTTATTTTTAAGGTCGATAATTTATTTGTAATTGTGTTGGCAATTTGGTTAAGTGTGGTAGTGTGATTGATTGTCAAACTAGAAGGAGTATCTGTAGAATTTTTCGAAGGCAGATAGGAGCATAAAAGGATTACCAGATCATCAAGACCATGTTGTTCTCTAACCATTACAACAGTTAAATCCCTTAATTGGGTAAGATTTAAAAAGATTGGTGCTTTCTAAATCCTCTAGCTGGTGATCCATTAGCATGGATTTGAAATCCTTTATCAAGGTTACTCCTAATAGGGTATTGCCTTTAATAGGGTATTGTAGTCAATCCCTTAACCGGGTGGTCCTTAACCGGATTTGTTCCTAACAAGACTTTTTGTAAAGCTTCTAACAGGGCTTGGCTCCCAATAGGACAAACTTCAGAAGAGTTTAGAATACTTATGGGTATTCATTCCCATCGTTGTTTTTCCGATTTGGGTTTCCATGTCAAAAATCATTTGTCAAGTGGTGAATGATTTTGTGGTTATGTGTTTTGATATGGTTGATATGATTAACTGGTAAGGACACTAAGATATGATTAGATGACCAGAAGTGATATGAAATGAGCTATTACTGATGTTAGTAAAGTGGTTTAATATTTTGGTTAAATGGTATGTGAGTGTCAGATATGTTACATTGTATCATTGATGTTTTAGTCAACCGGTAAGCTTGACAGTGCAATATCAATTTTTGTTACAGTGTTTAAACTGATTAGTTCAGTGATTGGTTTATGAGTTGGGATTAAGTTTGGTGAAAGTTTAGTTTGTTTTCTATCTACTAATTGCCCACTTGATAAAATGAGTTTAGAATACTTATGGGTATTCATTCCCACTGTGGTTTTTCCCCTTTTGGGTTTCCACATCAAAAATCATTTTGTCAAGTGGTGAATGATTTTGTGGTTATGTGTTTAATATGGCTGATATGACTAACTGGTAAAGACACTAAGATATTATTAGATGTCCCAAAGTGATCTGAAATGAGCTATTATAGATATTAGTAAAGTGGCTTAATGTCTTGGTTAAACAGTATGTGAGTTTCAGATATGTTACATTGTATTGATGTTTTAGTCAACTGGTAAGCTTGACAATGTAGTATTAGTTTTTGTTATAGTGTTTAAACTGGTTAGTTTAGTGATTGGTTTATGAGTTGGGATTAAGTTTGGTGAAATTTTAGTTTATTTTCTATCTTCTGATTCACGCCCCTATTGGTATTTTGGTTATGTTGATATGGTTTTGTCATTGATGTCAACACCTTTAACACTTATCAACTCTAGCACTTTGGAGGATTGGCAATGTTCACCGACAAGCAAGTGACTTATGCACAGTCACCGGTATCTAGTTCACCGACAGAATATATTGTTCATCGGCACTTGGAATGACATTGAAAACATCTGGTTATGTTGAAGACACCGTTTGGACACTCTGTCTTGGAGATTTGTTCATTGACATATTCGTATTTGCATATTTGTTGTTACCGGCAAATAGGTCCATGTTATGCACTAATAGGCTTATCTATTCCAGATCAGCACAACACGCTTTGGAAATGATTTTGTTGTTATTGTAAATGCATTAAGCCAACATGTTGAATCGGATATTGCATCAGTTATTGATTTACTTGTAATTATTTTATTGTAATATCTTTAGAGTCGACCTACTAAAATTGGTCTTAGGTTATGGTATATATGTAAGATCTTATTTGTAAGATCATTATGTGATTAGAAAAAGGAATTGGAAGAAGGTATATGCGATAATAAGAAGAGCTATACATGCAGACATCATTTGAAGGTGAAGCAAGGTTTTTGTGAAAGTATCAGAACTACATCGGTACTGAATCTAGCATATGAAGATGCTATCTTGAGCAATACATCATTATTGGATTTAACCATCCAATTGTAGTCAGTGTGATTCCTATTTGTGATTGAGCAGTGAGCTCTACGCACTTGGCCTTTTTGCATGTGCAGACCCCATTTGTATACACATACTATCTGCAGTAGTATCATCTGATTGTGGGTAAGGTTTCCCACCTTGGTTTTTCTCCTTATAGGGTTTCCACTTACAAACATTGGTGTTATGTGTTGTGGATGTTATTGTCTTTTTGTTTCATGCATTAATCTTTACCGGTACTATAATTAACTGATAAACTGTCTATCGACATAAAGTCTGATTTACCGGTATTAAGCATTAAGGTTGGTTAAGTTGTTTTTGATTTGAATTTATTTGACAACTAATTCACCCCCCCCTCTCAGTTGTCTCCGAGACCTGACAATTGGTATCAGAGCCTAGTCCTCTTTTTGCAGAAGTTTAATAGCTTGAGGAGATCCAATGTCTACTAACTATTTCAGGAAGGACAATCCTAAACTTGATGGAACTAACTATGGCATATGGAAGATCAGAATGGAGACACATTTTAATTGCATTGGAAAGGACATTTGGGATGTTACAAAGAATGGCTATACTGCTCCTATACCCAATCAGCTGAATCCACCTACCTTAAGGAAAGATGAAGAAAATGATTGCAAAGCAAGGGAAACACTCTTGAGCACATTATCAGATCAGCAAATCATGGGATTATCAGATATGTCTACTGCTAAAGCTATTTGGGATCATTTGGAAATATTGAATGAAGGAGATTCCATAGTCAAAATTGTTGGCATTACATTAAGTTTGTTGGTATGATGATATTGAGAAGGTTGTTGGAGGTTGATGATATAATTGATAAAGGATGATTACTGTCTTAATAATACTATTTTGTCATCGATGTCAAGCAATTGATTTTCTGATTCAGTATGATGTTGCCATATCTTAAAGAGTATGTTTTGATGAGTATAAAGATATCGGTAAGTGACATAGAAAGAATGTGAAAATGAAGGGGAGTAATAAGTTATTCAATGGGAAACTATTACCGAGTTAGACAGTGATGAGATTATTTTATTTTGATTGGTTTGATATCCTATATATGTGTATTCGAAGACTGAATAAGAAGGAGAAAATATTTCATGTAACAGCGTGAGTAAAGGTTTGATACTGTTCTATTTTACCGAGCAAGGACCTAGTCGGTAAACTCCAAGGTTATCAATGTTAGTTAAAGAAGGAAGAAGTTACTGAGTAAAGTTCTGTATTTACCAAGTATCAACCGAGTAGTAATAGAATGCATTGGATGAATAAATACACTATTAAATGAAGGATGCCAATGAGCTAGAAATTTATAGAAGATTGGAATGTCGTGCAAGAAGTTTGTTAAGGATCAACGGCAATGAAAATTCAAGAGTTGAATCTACAACATAGATTGAATGGTCATAACCGAGTACAAGTACCAAGGAAGGAATACAAGTTTCAAGGCAAGATAAAAAGTTTTTCAGTTCGAAGGATTCAATGAACCTAGTCAAGTTTGAAGATCTGATGGCTAAGATTAATCATGGGAAATGTGATTAAGGAGATTAAGCAGTTAGGAATTGCTTATAAATAAGGAATAGTTTATGAACAATGATAGGGGGCAAATAGAAGAGTAGTGATACTATAGAGGTGATTATCAAGTACAGAGGATTGAAGATCTGATTGAAGAACAGATTGAGAAGCCCAACAAGTAGGAAGATAAGTCTTTTGACAAGATTATTTTGAGCACATAGAGTCTGCTTTAACATTTCAGATGTGAAGTTGTAGATATATTTTATTACTGTTATTTATTTTTGTAAGTAATAGGAAATCTCTTAACTGAGTGGACCTAACAGTCTTATTTGTAAATCCTCTAGCAAGGTAACATTCTGAATGAGTGTTTGAAATCCTTTGACAAGGTCACTTCTAACAAAGTGCAAGATTCTAATAGATATGAGGGAAATCCCTTGACCGAGTCACATCTAGCAAATGTGTTTATGTAATCTTTAACAGGATTGGCTTTTAACCCAGCATACTCTAGAAGAGTATATTTTCTTAGTGGGTCCAAAATCCCACAGTGGTTTTTCTCTATTTGGGTTTCCACGTTAAATCTAGTATTAAATGTGTTTTGATGTTTCAAGTTTATCAGTTTATGAGTTTGAATGATTTACAGTCATAGTTGCATATCAAGTAAGTTCTACCAAGGTTGAATCTGATGAATATTTGGTATTGTGAGTTTATCTGATTCACCCCCCCCCTCTCTCATCTAACTAACAAAAATTGCAGAACTTGAAAGCTTCCGGGTCAGGTATGAAAATATGAAAATGGAAGAAGATGAAAGGATTTTTGCTTTTATGGAAAGAGTAAATGAAATTGTTTTGGGTATTAAATGTTGTGGAGGAACCTTAAGTGAAGATGAAATTGTTTCAAAAGTTTTAAGAGGATTGCCACTAGCATATAAAATGAAAGTTACTGCTATAAATGATTTGAGAATAATGCCTAATACATTAGTAACTAGGGATACATTGATTGGAAAACTTTCAGCTTTTGAAATTGAGGAATTTGGTCTTGTTGCTACTATAAAGACAGATTTAGCTTTTAAGGCATAAACATCATCTGCACCATCATTTGACAAATCTGATTGGAAAGCCTTTTATGCAAGAGAACTTGAGGAAAGAAGGAGAAAAAATGAAGAACTTGAAGAACTTGAAGCACTATTTGTAAGGAAAATGCCTAAAGGTCCAGTTGGAAGTAAGTATGAAGGTAAAGCACCCTTTAAATGTTTTAACTATAATAAGATTGGTCATATGGCTTCAAGATGCCCTGATAGACATGTTAGACTAAGAGAAGAAGTTAGAAGAACATACAATCCTAACCCTGAATATCAGAGATATAGATTTAAGAAGAATAAAGATAAATCTTGTTATCTTGCCAATGAAGGAGTCACTGATGATTCTGATAAGGATTTGACAGACAATGGATCAGTTTTTGTTTCTATAACATAAGATCAACCGACACCTTCTGTTCAACCAGTAGAGTAGGCCCTAGCAGCTAAAGTTGAAGTTAAGGATAAATGGATCATTGATTTAGGATGTTCACATCATATGACTGGTGATAAAGGTAAATTCTTGAACTTATAGGAATATAATGGAGGTCTGGTAAGATTTGGAGATGATAAAGCTTGTTTGATAAAAGGAAAAGGTACTAAATCTCTCGATGGTAAACATAATACTGACAATGTTTACTATGTAGAAGGTTTAAAGCATAACCTTTTGAGTGTTGATTAATTAGTTGAAAAAGGATTTCAGTTACAATTCAAGAATGGAAAATGCAAAATTATGAACAGAACTGATTTGGAAATTGCAACCGGTAATCAAACTAGAGTAAATATCTTTCATTTGAATAACAATGAAAATACATGCTTGATTGCACATATTGATGAAAGTTGGCTATGGCATAAGAGAATCTGTCATGTAAATTTTGATTGCATGGTAAAAATCAGTACTACTAAGGCAGTTAGAGACTTACCTAAGATTGTTAAACCTCACAATCTGGTATGTAAGGAATGTCAATTTGGAAAACAAGTTAGAGAATCTTATAAAAGTATTCCAGAAAAATCCAAATGCTCTTGACTTAATTCACACTGACTTATGTGGTCCAGCTAGAACTAAAAGTTTACAAGGTGATAAATATTTCATGCTAATCATTGATGACTATTCTAGAATGTGTTGGGTTACTTTTCTCAGAGAAAAATCAGAAGCACTTGGGAAATTCAAACTATTCAAGGCAATGGTAGAAAATGAAACCGGTAAGAAAATCAAATGTTTGAGATTAGATCAAGGAGGTGAATTCACATCTAATGAATTTAATGCATTATGTGAAGTAAATGGAATCAGAAGACAATTATCAACACCCCAGACACCAGAACAAAATGGAGTTGTAGAAAGGAAGAACAAAACTATCTTGGATGCAGCTAGAAGTATGTTATCAAAAGTGCATCTACCACATGTATATTGGAGACAGGTAGTAAGGACATTGGTCTATACATTCAACAAAGTTCACATCAAAGGAGAAACTGATAAGACCCCTCATGAACTATGGTTTGGTATTACTCCTACTCTTAAATATTTTAGAATATTTGGAAGTAAATACTATATTAGAAGAGATGAGTATATTGGCAAATTTGATCCTAGAAGTGATGAAGGAATATTTCTTGGTTATTCATCTAAGAGCAAGGCATATATATGTTTTAACAAAAGATTGCAGAAAATTGTTGTGAGTACAAATGTGAAGATTGATGAACAGTTTAGAGGAGCTTCAAGGTATATAGACTCTGAACCAGCAACAGAGATACTGACAAATGAGCCTACATTGAATCCACTGGTACAGAATGAAGATCCAGTTACATCGGTATCATCTAAAAATTCCACTGTAACTGAGGAACAACAACAAACGAAGACACCTCGGTATGTAAGATTGAACCACTCTAAAAATTAGATAATTGGGAACAAGTGTCAAAGAGTTATGGCAAGAGGAAGACTATCAAATGAAGAGGTATGTCTTATTTCTCAAATTGAACCATCATCAATTAATGAGGCATGTGAAGATAAGCACTGTATTAAAGCTATGGAAGAGGAACTAGAACAAATTGAGAAGAATAACACATGGACATTAGTTCCGCGGCTTAAAGACAAAAATGTGATTGGAACAAAATGGGTATTCAGAAAAAAACTTAATGAAGATGGAAAGGTAATCAAAAATAAAGAAAGACTAGTGTGTAAGGGATATTCTCAGAAAGAAGGAATTGATTATAATGAAACCTTTGCACTGGTAGCTAGAATTGAGGCAGTCAGATTATTCTTTTCTTTTGCAGCACACAAGAACTACAAAGTATATCAAATAGATATTAAATGTGCATTTTTTAATGGAGATCTTGAAGAAGAAGTTTACATTGAGCAACTTGATGGATTTTCTTTAACAGATAACAAAGATATAGTTTGCGGGTTAAGGAAATCTTTGTATGGGTTGAAGCAAGCTCCAAGAGCTTGGTATGCTAGATTGGATAAATACCTTTTAAAGATTGGATTTTCTAAAGGTAATGCTGATAGAAACTTATACTATAAAGTGACTAATGATGACATCTTGGTTATGGAAGTTTTTGTTGATGATACAATCTTTGGAGGAGAAGATGGATTATGTAAAGACTTTTTTATTGAGATGCAGCAAGAATTTAAAATGTCTTTGATTGGAGAGATAAAGTTCTTTTTAGGATTGCAAATTTCATAGACTAATAAAGGTATATTCTTGAGTAAATCCAAGTACTTGAAGGAGTTACTAAATAAATTTGGGATGAATAACTCTAAACCGGTAAGCACACCTATGACTACAAATGATAAATTATCACTAAGGGATGAATCTACACCTATTAATCCAACTAGGTACAAATCTATGATAGGAGGTCTACTGTATTTGACACAAACAAGACCTGATATTATGAATGCAGTATATATTGTTTCAAGATTTCAAAGTAATCCTAGAGAAAATCATGAATCAATAGTAAAAAGGATTTTTCGGTACTTACAAGGCACTACAAATCTTGGCTTATGGTATCCTAGAAATGAAAACTTTGAATTATGTGCATACACAGATGCAAATTGGGTAGGAGATGTGGATGATAGAAAAAGCACCACCAGCAGAGCATTTTTTCTTGGAAATAGATTAATTTCTTAGTTGAGTAAGAAACAAAGTTGTACATCTTTATCAACAGCAAAATCAGAATATGTTGCAGCAACAACTAACTATGCACATGTATTTTGGCTTAAGCAAATGTTGAAGGACATAAAGGTAAAATGCAAGGAACCTATAACTATGTATTGTGATAACACTGCAGCAATTGATATATCTAAGAATCTGGTATTACATTCTAAAACTTAACATGTTTCTATCAAACTAAATTTTTTGAAATAGAATGTTGAAGCAAAAGAAGTAAAACTAGTTTATGTGAATACTAAAGAGCAGATTGCAGATATTTTCACTAAGCCTTTGCCTAAGGAAACTTTTGAATATCTCAGAGACCAGCTTGGGGTCATACCCCCACCGGTAGAGACTTAGACAGTTGATGTTTTCCATCAATCGACAGAATTAATAGAGAAATCTTTTACTCTGGCTTTGATGAGGAGAGCTAATTCTCAGGGGGAGTAGTTGGTATAATGAATTGGTTGGTATTTTGTATTTGAACTTGACTTTTTGGCTTTGTCATTTGATGTCAAAGGGGGAGAGATTGATATGGAAAAACACAAGGAAAACACATGTTACTCTCAGGGGGAGAGATTGTTACTTTGGGAGAGATTGATTAATCTCTGTATCTAAATTTTGATTTTTGGTTATGATCTCTTTTGGGAGATTGTTGGTTTCGTATTTGGCATTTCTATTTTGGCACTTTGATGGTTTTTCCATCTTGTGTTGCCATCAATGCCAAAGGGGGATATTGTTGGTATTTTGGTTATGTTGATATGGTTTTGTCATTGATGTCAACACCTTTAACATTTATCAACTCTAGCACTTTGGAGGATTGGCAATGTTCACCGACAAGCAAGTGACTTATGCACAGTCACCGATATCTAGTTCACTGGCAGAATATATTGTTCACCGACACTTGGAATGACATGGACAACATCTGGTTATGTCAAAGACATTGTTTGGACACTTTGTCTTGGAGATTTGTTTATTGACATATTCGTATTTGCATATTTGTTGTTACCGACAAATAGGTCCAGGTTATGCACTGGAAGACTTATCTATTCCAAATCAGCATGACATGCTTTGGAAATGATTTTGTTGTTATTGTAAATGTATTAAGCTGACATGTTGAATCGGATATTGCATCAGTTATTGATTTTCTTGTAATTATTTTATTGTAATATCTTCTAGAGACGACCTACTAAAATTGGTCTTAGGTTATGGTATATATGTAAGATCTTATTTGTAAGATCGATATGCTATTAGAAAAAGGAATTGGAAGAAGGTATATGTGAGAATAAGAAGAGCTATACACACAAACATCATTTGAAGGTGCAGCAAGGTTTTTGTGAAAGCATCAGAACTACACCGGTATTGAATCTAGCATATGAAGATGCTATCTTGAGCAATACATCATTATTGGATTTAACCATCCAATTGTAGTCAGTGTGACTCCTATTTGTGATTGAGCAGTGAGCTCTAGGTGCTTGGCCTTTTTGCATGTGCAGACCCCATTTGTATACACATACTATCTATAGAGTATCATCTGATTGTGGGTAAGGTTTCCCACCGTGGTTTTTCCCCTTACAGGGTTTCCACGTACAAACATTTTTGTTATGTGTTGTGGATGTTATTGTCTTTCTGTTTCATGCATTAATATTTACTGGTACTGTAATTAACTGATAAACTGTCTACCAGCATAAAGTCTAATTTACTGGTATTAAGCATTAAGGTTGGTTAAGTTGTTTTTGGTTTGAATATATTTGACAACTGATTCATCCCCCCCCCCCCCTCTTAGTTGTCTCCGGGACCTAACATCCCCCTCTTAGTAGTTGACCAGATCCTTATTAATTCATCATATTAGCAATTGGTATCAGAGCATTTCAGGTCTTCTTGTGTTTAAGCCTATCAACTTGAGGTAAAGATCTAGGAGAACATGATGAAGAAAGGAGGTCTGAAGTTCAATAGGGAAAACTATAGAGTCTGGAGTGATAGGATGAAGATCTATACCAAAATCTTAGGAAGTCAATATTGGGAACATGTTGTCACTGAATATAACTTGCCTAGTGTGATTTTGTCAGATGATCAAAAGAAGGATCAATGAGAGAATAATCAAGAATTGGAGACCATTATCAGTTCCTTGTCTGATTCAGAGTATGTTGATGTCAATGGATTGGAGACAGCATTTGAAGTATGGAAGAAACTTGAGGATATCTATAACAGTGATGATCATGTTAAGATTGCCAAAGAAGGGAGTCTAAGAGGTAAATTCGATGATATGTGAATGGTTGAAGGAGAGAATTTTCAACATTATGGTCAGAGGATCAAGGAGATAGTAAGTGAGATGAAAAGTGTTGGTGGTACAGTGGAGGATACCACAGTAGCTAGCAAGGTGTTGAGAACCCTTCTACCTATCTACACTATCCGAGTTGCAGCCATTCAGGAACTCAATTCTATTGATAAATCAAAGGTAACTCTTGACTCCATCATTAGTAAATTAACTACATTTGAATTAAATGGTTATGATGGAAGTGTTCAGAAATCAAAATCTGCATTTAGAGCTTCAATATCAAACCCAGCGGTAAGGAAAAGAAAATAAGCTAGTTACAGTCATGATTCTAGATCCAGCAGAGAGGTTGATGATGAATATAGTCTGATTGAGCTTGAAGCATTATTGGCCAAGCAATTACCCAGAGGTACTAGTTTGTACAAAGGTAAATTACCTTTGAAGTTTTTTTCATGTAACCGGATTGGACATATTGTTGCTGACTGTTCAAATGGAGATAATGAGAAAACACGTGAGAAGTATAAGAAGTACAAAGGAAAAGGTAAAAGAGATTGTCTCGTTGCAGTGGATGGAGGAATTACAGATGAAGAATCTAAGGAAGATGCGAATGTGGACATTATCTTTGTTGCCATTAAAGAAGAGACATCAAATCAGAATTCATTAGTTTCTAGCATGGACAATCTGATGACTAGATTATAGACAGTGGTTTCTCACAACACATGACCGGTGACCGGAGTAAGTTTCTTACTTTGAGAGAATTAGATGGAGGTGTTGTGAGATTTTGGAATGACTCACCATGCATGGTAAAAGCAAAGGGAACCATCTCTCTTAATGGTAAGAGTTGTGCAGATGATATCTATTGGGTTGAAGGATTAAAACACAATCTTTTGAGTGTTTCTCAACTCAATGACAGAGGTTATCCACTGGAATGGAAGAATGGGATATGCAAAATATATGGAAGCAAAGGTGAACTAATTGCAACCAGCAAGAAGACAAAAGGTAACTTGTTTCATTTAAGTTCTAAAGTCAACAATTATTTAATTGCAAAAGTAGAAGATAGTTGGCTTTGGCATCAAAAATTATATCATGTAAATTTTGATAACATTGTAAAGTCAGTAAGTCCAAATCAGTAAGAGGTTTGCCTCAATTGGAAAAACCGGTGAATGCTCTGTGTAAGGAATGTCAGTTAGGGAAGATGCCATCCTCAACTTTCAAGAGCAAATCTTTCTCAGCAGAATATTTTCTAGATTTGGTTCATACCGACTTTTGTGGACCAATAAGGACTAGGAGTATTCAAGGTGATCCATATTTTATGATCTTTACTGATGATTTCTCAAGAATGATGTGGGTCATATTCTTGAAGGATAAAATAGAAGCCTTTAGCAATTTTAAGGCATTCAGAGCTTTATTTGAAAAAGAAAGTGGAAGAAAGCTTAAGTTCTTAAGAACTTATCAAGGTGGTGAATTTACTTCAAAGGAACTCATCAAATACTGTGAAGGCAATGGAATTAAGAGGCAACTTTGTGCACCTAGGGAACCACAACATAATGGTAGTACAAAGAGGAACAACCGGTCAATTGTTGAAGCTGCAAGAACTATGCTAATACAAGGAGGTGTAGCTAAGACATTCTGGAGAGAAGTTGTCAGCACAGTTGTCTACACAATGAACTGGATATTGGTTAAAAGAGGTAAGGATAAAACTCCATATGAATACTAGTATGGTAGATCACCTAATGTGAGTTACTTTAAGATATTTGGTAGAAGATATTTTATCAAGAGAAATGACTATGTTGGTAAGCTTGATGCTAAGAGTGATGAAGGCATATTTCTTGGTTACTCCACCAAGAGCAAAGCCTACAAATATTTCAAAAACGGGATAAAGAAGATCATTGAAAGTGCTAATGTCCAAGTGGATGAATTTCCTGAAGATTCAGTAGAAATCAATAAGGAGAAGGAGGAAGATGAACCTTACATTTTGGTTTTGGAACTAGAACCTATGAAGCCAGAAGTTGGTGAAATGAATACTATAGCACCAGTTCAACCTAAACAGGTAGATTCTATAGAAGATGAAGAAAGTGAAGAGGAAGAAGAACCTGAAGACCATGATCATGTTATTCCAAGGTATGTTAGACTCAATCATAATCCTGATCAGATTATTGGAGATAAAGATGTTGGTGTGTTAACCAGAAGAAGAATAAGAGAGAATTCTTGTATGATCTCCACTATTAAGCCTAGAACATCAAAGGAAGCTTTTGGAGATGATCACTGGATAAAGGCTATGGAACAAGAACTTGATCGGATTGAGAAGAACAATACTTGGTCACTAGTACCCAGACTGGAGAAAAAGAATGTAATAGGTACTAAATGTGTATTCAGGAATAAATTGAATAAAGATGGAGTAGTGGTCAGAAATAAAGCCAGACTGGTATGCAAATGTTATGCACAAGAAGAAGGTGAAGACTATGGTGAGATATTTGTACCAGTTGCAAGATTGGAAGGTGTTAGGACTCTACTTGAATTTGAAGCATATAGAGGATTCAAAGTATATCAGATGGATGTGAAGTCAACATTTCTAAATGGAATATTGGGAGAGGAAGTCTACATTTAACAACTAGATGGTTATGCCTTGACTGAAGCTGATGATATGGTGTGCAAACTACACAAGGCACTATATGGTTTGAAGCAAGAACCTAGAGCATGGTATGAAAGACTACATTCTCACTTGGTAAAGATAGGTTTTCAAAGAACCAGTGAAGATAGTAATATATATCTCAAGACTGAAGGAGATAAGATACTGGTTAGTGAGGTATTTGTGGATGATTTTATTTTTGGAGGCAATGATGATATGTGTGATGACTTTGCTAATGAGATGAAAAGTGAATTTGAGATGTCTCTGGTAGGAGAGATAAAATTATTTATAGGTTTTCAAATTCAACAGATGAAGAATGTTATCTTCATCACTCAGTCCAAGTATGTGAAAGAGGTATTGAAGACTTTTGGAATGGGAGACTGTAAACTAGTTGGAACACCATTGGTTATAGGATGTAAACTATCAAAGGAGGATTATTTTGCATCAGTGGACGAAAGGAGTACATGTCAATGATAGGAAAACTACATGATGTTGTCCACAATAGACTGGGCATTGCTCATGCAGTTGGATTAGTTTCTAGATTTCAGAAAAGCCCGAAGGAGACACACATGGTAGCAACTAAAAGGATTTTTAGATATCTAAAAGGCACAATTGATTATGGATTATGGTATCCATATGTAGGTAACTTTGATTTGAAAGTCTATACAGATGCAGACTGGGTAGGTAATATTGATGAGAGGAAGAGTACAACCAGAGGAGATTTCTTTCTTGGAGGAAGGCTAGTATCTTGGAGTAGCAAGAAACAAAGTTATATATCACAGTCAACTACAGAAGCTAAATATGTTGCAACATATATGAATTGTACCCAAGCAATTTGGATGAAACACATTCTGGAAGGTTTCAAGTTGAAGATTACATAACTAGTAAGGATTTTCTATGATAACACCAGTGCAATAAACATTTCAAAGAACCCGGTGTTGCATGATAGAACCAAGCATATTGAGCTAAAGTACCATTTCTTGAGAGAGAAAGTGTAGAGTAAAGATGTGTTGTTGGAGCATGTATCTACTAAGGAACAACTAGAAGATATATTTACTAAACCTCTGCCTAAGGCTACTTTTGAGTATCTTAGAGGTCAGCTAGGGGTTGTACCCCTAAATGAGGTCAATTAAGCATATGTGAAAAACATCAATCCCCAAGCTTATTAAAGATCTTGGAGTAGGATTGGTGTAGAGTGGAGCTATTCCATAGGGGGAGCAACAAGTTGTAGATCGGTGAAGCATGAAATGTTTTACTAGTTGTTATTAGTATTCACTTTAGCATTATTGTCAAAGGGGTAGAAGAACTGTATGATTGATGAGGAGAAGAACTTTATATGATTGATAGCCAGTTACCAGCTAAAGACATGGAGACTCAGTTGAAGGAGAGTATGTGATTGGAAAATGTAATCCAGGCTTCCTATACCTGTGTATGTGCATTACTCTCAATCATCACAATCAAAGGGCATTGATATTTGTATTACCATCAATGCCAAAGGGGGAGCTTGTTGGCATTGCATGAAGATTGCATTAATGAAGTATAGCATTGTCATTGATGTTAATAATAACTAGTAATGGAGTTGTATTACAACTGGTAGTGGTGCAGTAATGCAACTGGTAGTTGAGTAGTGATGGAAACCGGTATTGGTATTTGAAGCAGAGTGATCAACTGATAACCCTAACCTATTGATATGCCAAACCCTAACCAATGGAGCTTGGTGAATCGGTTATGTTGATCTATGATTGAATGGTTATTGGAGATGATTGTGCCACGTATGCATGATGCACGTGATGAGTTTCAAAGTGGTTTTGGCATGTAGAGATAACTATTTTATCTTGGGAATGACTAAATGCATAGCATGAAGTGAATAACGCATGATGAGTTACAGGATCCAATGTGCAGTGATCCAGGAGCGATCGAAGTTGTCTTGAACAATGTGCAGCTGATTGCTATGTAATCCAATGGTCATGTTTGAACCGATATGTTTGTAATCTCTATGAGATCTTAGGTTTTGTGTTGTGTTACCGACCTATTTTATTTCTTTTTAAGGTCGACGAGTTGTTTGTAATTGTGTTGGCAATTTGGTTAAGTGTGGTAGTGTGATTGATTGCCAAACCAAAAGGAGTATTTACATAATGTTTTGAAGGTAGATAGGAGCATAAAAGGATCTAACTAAGAAGAGAAGTGCTATTACCAAATCATCAAGACCCTATTTTTCTCTAACCATTACAATAGTTAAATCCCTTAACCAGGTAAGCTTTAACAGGCTTGGTGCTTTCTAAATCCTCTATCCAGGTGATCCATTAGCTTGGATTTGAAATCCTCTATCGAGGATACTCCTAACAGGGTATTGCCTTTAACAGGGTATTGTAGTTAATCCCTTTATTGGGTGGTCCTTAACCGAATCTGTTCCTAACAAGACATTTTTGTAAAGCTTCTAACAAGGCTTGGCTCCTAACAGGGCAAACTTTAGAAGAGTTTAGAATACTTATGAGTATTCATTCCCACCGTGGTTTTTCCCATTTGGGTTTCCACGTCAAAAATCATTTTGTCAAGTGGTGAATGATTTTGTGGTTCTGTGTTTTGATATGGTTGATATGATTAACTGGTAAAGACTCTAAGATATGATTAGATTATCAGAAGTGATCTAAAATGAGCTATTATTGATGTTAGTAAAGTGGTTTAATGTTTTGGTTAAATGGTATGTGAGTTTCATATATGTTACATTGCATCATTGATGTTCTAGTCAACCAGTAAGCTTGACAGTGCAGTATCAGTTTTTGTTACAGTGTTTAAACCAGTTAGTTCAGTGATTGGTTTATGAGTTGGGATTAAGTTTGGTGAAAGTTTAGTTTGTTTTCTATCTATTGATTCATCCCCCCCTCTTAGTAGTTGACTAGATCCTTATTGATTCATAATATTATCAGTTGATTCATCATGATCAGGTGTAGTGGGCCGCAGAGATATTGGTGATGCCAGAGGTGACAAAACAACAGAAGCAAGAATACCCTCCTTAGGTTTAGTCTTTGCTGACCTAACACACCAAAGTGTTTGGTGATATACCACTAGGTAGACCTATTTTTAGGGGCATTGAGTATGTTATATAATTAGGGGAGGGGGAGAAGCTTGTTATTACTACACCCTATAGGCATCTAAAAAGATATAAGGATGAGATCGAGAGAGTTATCAAAGAGGTTGTCGAGATGGGGCACATCAGGCCTAGTAAGAGTTTGTTTGCTTCTTCAGTTGTGTTGGTTAAAAAGAAGGATGAAACCTTCAAGATGTGTAATGATTAAGGGGAACTGAATAAGAAAACAAAAAAAACATATATTCAATTTCCCTATATTGATTAAATCATAGATGAGTTACACGGAGTCTGCTACTTCTCCAAGATAGACTTGAGATCCGATTATCATCAGATTCAGGTTAGGGAGGATGATGTGGAGAAGAAAAATTTTAGGTGTCATTATGGACACTTTTATTTCTTAGTCATGCCCTTTGGCTTGACTAAAACACCGATTACCTTCCATTCTTGTATGAACATGATATTTAAAGATCAGTTCAGGATATTTGTTTTGATCTTCTTTGATGATATATTGATTTACAGTAAGACCTAGAAGGAGAATTTGAAACCCATAAACATTGTGTTGAGCATTCTAGAGTGTGAATCCCTATATGAAAAAATGTCAAAATATGCTTTTGGGATGAAAGAGTTTCTTTATTTGGGGCACATCATCTGTGATGAGGGTGTTCGTGTGGATCCATAGAAGATCAAGGATATTATGGATTGGCCACCACCGAATAATATTTCTCAGTTAAAGGGATTCCTTGGGTTGTGTGGATTTTACCGCCACTTTGTGAGGGTTATTTCTCAGACTGGAGTTGCACCCCTTACAAACCTGACTAGGAAAGATGCTTTTGAGTGGTCAATCAAAGCTCAACAATGTTTTAACAAATTCAAGGAGTTGATGAGTACATGTCCAATGTTGGCCATTCTAGATTTCAGTAGGCCTTTTGAGTTTCATTGTGATGCCTCAAGTGAAGGCCTTGGTGTAGTATTGATGCAAGATAGACACCCCATTGCTTTTGAGAGAAATAAATTGAGGGGGCTTGAGATGAGTTACAACATTTATGACAAGGAGATGCTAGTGATCATGCATGCCTTGAATAAATTTAGACAATATTTTTTGGGCAGTAAGTTTACAGTCAAGACAGATCATAATAGTTTGAGGCATTTCCTTGGGAAGAAGGATCTGAATGATAAGCAATAGAAATGGGTTGGCAAACTATAGGATTATGACTTTGACATAGTATTTGTCAAGGGCAAGAAAAACATAGTTGCTGACACTTTATCTAGGAGACATCACTTGTGTGCTTTGGGAGTATTGGAGGATGATTGGAGGGAATTGATTTTTGCAGAGTATGTGAAGGACAAGTAGGCTACTGGGATCATTGATGGCATAATTCATGATGATAGGTACATAGTGGTAAATGACGATCATTTACAAGGAGAGGATTTTCTTAGTGCCAGGATCTACTATGAAGCAAAAGATCTTGAGAGCTTTCCATGACTCATCGTTAGCAGCACATTCAGTTTATTTTAAAACTTACAGGTAGGTGAGAGAGTTCTTTATGTGGAAAGGACTCAAGAATGAGGTGTTACAATATGTGAGGGAGTACCTAGTGTGTCAACAAAATAAACATGAGAACTCTTTCCTAGACTATTATAGAAGATTATGTGGATGGCCTTTTAGGAAAATCATTCACATAGGAAGAACATTTGAGCATATTATATAAGATCTTTCACCAACTAGAGAAATTCAATGTTCATCTGAATCCAAAGAAGTGTGAGTTCAAAGTCACATCGAGAAATATTTTAGGATACATATTTTTAGCAAAATAAAATTGAGATGGGCGTCGCAAAGGTCAAAGCTATAATGGAAATGTCACCTCCCAAAAATATTAGTCAATTGAGATCACTGCTAGGATAGTTGCAATCTATACACATGTTTAGTCTCACAGTTAGCCGACAAAAGTCATCCCTTCACTCATCTACTTCACAAGAATGTTTCTTTTAGATGGGATGAAAAATGTGAACTCACTTTTCAACTCTTGAAATATTATATAATGAATCCAGTAATCTTAATGCCACTAACCCAAGGCAAACCATTGTTGCTTTATATTTCAGTTACAACAACATCTGTAGGAGCTCTACTGTCACAACAAGATTATTTAGGAAATGAGCGAGATATATATTACATCAGTAGGACCTTAGTGAAATATGAGCTAAATTATATACCTATTGAGCGAGCATGCCTTATTGTGTTCTTTGCATCTCAAAAGTTAAGACATTATATGCTAACTCATTTGATAAAGTTGGTAGAAAAAATAGATAGTTGAAATACCTGCTTAGTAAGGCAAGTTTGATTGTTAAAAGTGGGTCATGATCTTAAGTGAATTTGATATTGACTATGTGGATAGAAAGACAATAAAAGGACAAGTAATTGTAGACCAGCTAGTAGATGCACCACTTACGAATGAATATCCCTTAAGTTTTGAGTTTCCAAATGAATCCATCTTCAACATAACAACCCACTCATGGAGGATTTATTTTGATGAATCTTACACACAACATGGTTTAAGAGTAGGAAATATTTTTGTTATACCACAAGGAGGTACCATACCAAAATCATATAGAATACTATTTTTGTGTACCAACAACATGGAAAAATATGAAGCATTGGTCATTGGTCTCAAAATGGTTGTAGAATGGAAAATTCAAGAGCTACAGGTTTATGGAGATTCACAACTAGTTATCAATCGGGTGAATGATGATTATTAGACTAAGGACAATAAGATGACACCTTACAAGTGCATAGTAGATCAATTCAAACAATGTTTCACCATTATTTCTTTTGAACAAATATCGAGATTGGATAAAAAAGCTACTGATGTCATGGAAACCATTGCATCTCTCTTTGATATACCAAAAAATTAGTCACACTATGAGTTCTTAGTAGAAAAAATGTCTAATCCTGCATATGATGATTCTAAAATATAGATTATATGTCAAACAATGGGATTTGATTCCCCTTTGTATAGAAACATTTATACATACCTAAAAGAAACTACATTACCACTTGGCCTATCCATAGTTGTTGATACCATTGATCGATGAGGTCTTGATGGTACTCTACTTAGGTGTCTAGAACATGAGGAATATCAAACAACCTTGAGGGAAGTTTATGAAGGTATCTATGGAAAATGTAGAGCCTTCCCCGCTCAAGCTCTGGTTAACTTAGTTGACCATGGTTGACCATATTAATAAATGCTATAATTCAATAGGATGGGCTATATTAGACGGATAGATTAGTGGAAAAAATAATTGAACCAGGTTATGGATTCATTTTACCTTGCAGTGTACATTTTGATGGGTTAGGGATTTAGATCCTATATGATCCATTGATTTGATAATCTTGATATGACGTATGTCATCTATCTCAAAATTTGTAGTACTTCATTATGAAATTAGAAAACGTGGATGCATGTCGTGCTAATGATTGAGTTTCATGAGGATTATGATGATGCCTTTTGAGTAAATTGCTTTATGTGGATTTTATTGGATAAATGATAAATTGATCATTATGATTGAAATTGTATGCAAAGTGTCTGAATTGTATTCTTTTCATATGTTGATATTAAATGTGATTATTTGGGGTTACTAATGTGCAAAGTCAGATGTGCAGGAAAACTGATCCATGTGACCATGGAAACTATTCGGAGAACCCAGCCTAAAACTATGTGCGTTTGTGAAGCCAAGGATTGTCTATTTGGAGAGACAAAAGCTCATTTGTAAATGTGTTTTAAATATGTAAATGTTAATGCTTGGATGTGTGTTTAATTTGAAAATTATTTAATTTATTAATTCCAAAAAAGGGACATTGCCATGTGTATTTAAGTGATGTGTAATTTTGTGGTGTCACTTGACACATGTGTTGTAAAGTGAGTTGGCAATGATATGTCCCTCAGAAGGAATTTATTTTACCAATGCATTTTTCAAATATCCTACTATGATCCCAAGAAAGTCTTGGATAGGGAGCCATTAGAAAGGTCAACTCAGGGTTGACCCGTAGGTAAACTTTGGGTGAGTTTATAGAGGGTTAAACTAACTCCCAAGATCAAGTTAGGGGCATTTTTAATGGGCCATATGATGTACCTATGGATAAAGACCAATTTAAGCCATGTGTCCACTCCCTAGGGACTGTTTAGTCACCCCAAAAGTTGAGTTTTTCAAGATGGTGGAATTTTAACTTTTGAGGATCTTACCTAGGCTAGACAACCTTCCTCATGAGTGATATTACTCTTCCCCATTCCTTTTACCTTTTTGAGATGCCTTGGCTAGAGAGATTGTAAGGTGTTGGGAAAACCAACCTATGAACATCCCTAACCCTTCCCAAGAGGATTGGAAAGAGCGAGGAGTGTCTTCTTAGGGAATGGTTTGGGAGGGAGAAGTTTTATCACCCACTTTCCATTTTGGAGACATAGATTCTTGAGAAATTGGTTTTTGGATTGTAAAGTTTTGGCTAAGTCTTGTGAAGGAAAAGATAGTGGATTTCGGAAGCTCTCCTACAAACTTTTATTCATCTCATTTGCAGTTTTAAGGTTGTTTGAATACTTCCTCATGTATGTTGTTTTGTAAATTGGAAAAGATTGTTTGTTGTTTTCTTAGTAAGCTTAGGAATATGTTGAGTTCTTCCTTGTGTATTTTTATTGTATGTATTTATGTTATTGTTTTGGGTGTTTCAAGGCCATACTCACCCTTGGGAGGGTAGAGTATCCTTGGGGTGAAGGGTTTTTTGATAGCCTAAGAGTGTAGAGGCTCTCTTTGGAAGAGAGTGATACACAAGGGATTATGGGACCCTTGCTGCATAATGTTTTGTTTATGCAATGGGGGTCATAAGGGGAGTTTTTTGGCTTGTATGGCTTGGGGTACATAAGGATTTCTTGGGACAAGTTTGGAACTTGTGGTTATTCTACTTCGTAGCCTTGCAATGGAATTATGTTCTCCTACTTGCAGATTTCTCCTCTAGGTATTTGGTCCACCTTCACCCCACAAGTTATAGTCACTAAGTGACTTTGTTCATCCTTGGGTTGAGAGTGTTTGTGTTATTTTTTTCTCTTTCTTATGTGTTTATGCTTGAGTGTAACTCATTTAGCCTTGGTTCTCCTAGCTCGGGGGTGGGTTCTTGTAAGCCTAGGTTGGGAGGTGAGACTCAATGGTCACAACCTACAAGCTTTTGTTGCAGGTTTGCTTGGATTAAAGAAAGGAGTGGAATCTACTTGAAAGATCCTATTTTATTATACTGGGTTCTGAGAAATAAAAATATTTTATGTCAAGCCCTCATTTGGTAGAAATGAAGAGGCTTGAGTTTGTAACCTCTCTATTTTGTGTAAAGGAAATAATGAAGAAACAAATGTATTTTTACTTGACTAGTTTATTCAAAGAAATAAAGAGAAGAGAAAGGCTTTTGAGTTATTTCATTGTATTTGTTATTGCTTGAAAAAGATGGAAGAAATCTGTTTCTATTTTATTTAGTTAATAAAGGATAAACATATTGGAAATGGAAAAGACAAATAGATGAAGATTTAAGTGGTTTCATTCTATTATTTTTTACATTCGGCAAAAATAAGTGTTAGAAATGCAGTTACAAATAAATAGGAAAATTTATTTGTGTCTATAGTTTTAAAAAGAAATGTAGGAAAAATACTTTCTAAGTGTTAGTTTAAATCTCCTTTTAAGCTTCCATTTTGCTGCTTAATGTTCAATAGATATGTGAAAGAATGTAGTTGCAGTTGTTTAAAATATTATTTCTGTTAAACTATATATTGTGATAATGCACAGTTAGAGGCATAATTTAAGCTATGCAATTCTTATTTAAGTAGAAAAATAAATATAATAAAAGAAAGAAAAATACATTAAAATGTTTGTTTTAAATCTTCTAAAAGTTTGTATCTTGTTGTTTTATTTATCAAATAATGTTGAAGAAATAATGCAGTTGTTAAATAATTTACTTATGTTATTTATACCTATTTCTAAATTTGTGTAACAGGAAGAAAAAGTGCAGATTTAGGCATATTATTACATCTAGATAAATATATTTGCATAAGGATTAAATAATCTAAAAACCTACTATTTTGCATCTATCAAATACAAAGTTGAAATAAATATTTAATGAAATAGGTGTTGCATCTCATAATCATTAATATTCAGATTTATTCATGCATTTAACATTCTCGGTAATTTTTTTTTTTAAATAGATTAATAAATCTGTGCAAATATTTTGTAACATTTATATAACGTGGTTAAATAGATCAGAGTCTTAAATCAAATTAAAAATATGATGCATGAGTATATGTATATGAAAATATATATTTATATATAAATATATATATATATATATATATATATATATAAAATACACTATGGATCCACTTTCATATAATGAAATTTAATGTAATAAACAAGAAAAAAAAATTAATTCTCTGTATGTAAGTTTTTGGGTCGGCATTTTGTGTGGGGAGGCCTCGTGGGCCGCGGCCACTGGGTGGTCCACGACCCCCACAATGAGCCACAACCAACAAGTTGATCACGACCCCTATAGTGGGCCGCGACACACCCAGTGGGCCTTCCCACTGGTGGTGCCGTGACTGCCCAGTTGTCGCCCTTCCCCCCCCCTTCAATAACACTCAGCCCCTGCTCTCCATTGGCCCTTCGGCACTGCCCACACTTTCGGCACCGCTCACGACCTTAAGGCACTGCCTCCCCTCCACTGCCCTCTCTTGGCACTAAGCACTCCGTTGCCGCTTCCTGACCATTCTACAACAAAAAAATTATCCACCACGAAAATTATTTCTTGGTGGAACCCTAATCTGACCTAGGGCTAGGGGGAATGGTAAAATGAAAAAGAAAATAGAATAGGTTAGTTTCTGCATCCCTAAAGAAAGGGGAAACCCTAAATAGGGTTATACCCACTTGTTCTTTTTAATAAAAGAATAAAATGATAGGGGAGGGGTTTGAAAATTTAAATAAGTTTTGGGGGGGAAATTTCCTGATTATTAGTAATGAAATTTCTTTATGGGGAAAAGATTTATATTTTTTTATTACAAAATGATTTGATTTTATATAGGCATTATGGGGTTCTCAATTCATTGGTTAGACTATATTATTAGATGCAAGAATATATATGTAAATGATTAATCTCTCTTTATTAAACTTTATTAATAGGTATTGTTAAGCATAATGAATAGTTTAATTTAAAAAGGGATAATGAGTAAAAATAAATAAAAAATGGGAGGAGTAATTTATAGCAACTTGATTAAGTTATAGGTATTTTATACACTAGTTGGAATAATTTAATGAAGGTTATTAGATGACTATTTGTTTGTAAGGGGGTATTCTATTGGGATAATATAATATTTTAAAATAAGATAATGGACTTGATCTTATGTATTTATTTAACCCAAGTGGAACTTTTTATAAATAATTTAATTAACACAATGTCGTTTGACAATTTAATTTTAATTGCTCAATTAAATAATATTAATACATTGAATTCGTATTAATATTGATTAAACGGATTCTAGAATTATTTAAGTTATAAAAAGGAAGAGATTAAATTATCAATGATTTGGGGAAACTTTATATTCCTTTACTTAGAGAAATAATTGATATTAGCTTAAGAAATTTTATTAATGTCATTTAGTGGAAATTGAGCTATTTAAATATTATAAAATATAATTAAAATTGAAACCTAAGACTTCTAGTTAAATTTTAATTCATCGCTCACTTTAGAAACCCATTTAATATTGTAGACGTATAAAAATGACCATATTCCTAAATGAATATTCAATGTTCATTTTATTCTCATTCCTCTATTTAGTTAAATCTAATTTAATTAAATCATCCACATTCTTCTATTTAATTAAATAAATTATTCAATTTATTTAGTTAAATTCACTTAAGCCCTTTGTGTCATTTAATTGAATAAATCATTTTATTTAATTAAACCCCTTCTCCCTACTTTTTAATTAAATTTACATTTAATTAAATAGTTCACCCCAATTAAATAAATGTAATTTATTTAAATTCCCAACTTGCAACCAAATTGAAATAAAGAAATTTATTTTAATTAAATCCTATTATCCCTCATCCACTTGCATTTTCCTACATCTCCCACTTGCATCCTAACCCTATTCCTAATTTCTTCTAGAATCTATCTAATCCTAATCAATTAACCTAAATCCATTCATTATCCCTTTTCCCTAAATTTGAGGAGGTCACTTCTCAAATTTGGAGTAAAGTCTTCAAAAGGCATTAAAGCCTTTATGCCTTCAACAAGCCGACTTCTTGAATACCCCCAAATTTGGAAGGACTTATAAATTTGTCCCCAAAGTCTTCAAACCATTAATGGTTAAATAACCCTTATTGGCTTGGTTAGAGACCTTTGCCTAACTTAACCCTCATCTAACCCAGGGGTCTCATCAAGCATTCATTGCTTTGACCATGGTTATCCCTTTAACCTTTGCACAAGAGTTTACCCTTTGGGTAAAAGCTTTATCCATTGGATAACCTTAACCTAACCTTAACCCTTACCTCCTAAGGTAACCATGAGGTCTTCTCAAGCATTTAATGCTTCTTACATCTCCTCTCAAGCAGTCTCTTGTTGACAATTGTCACCATTCATTGGTGATAATTGTAAACATGGACTGATTAACTTTCAATCCTGACCCTTGATTAACTCCTTCAATCTTGACCAACCATTGCCCCATTTTCACTATAAATAAAGCTCTCATTCCTCCATTTTAAGGATCCATGCAAACTTTTAGTATCTCATTTATGCTCAAATTTATCAACACATCTAGCTTCTCTTTGTAATAGGAATTAATCTAATATGCATTTTAGGCTATTTCCTTTATCATTAGCTTAGATCATTAACTAGTATATCATGTTAAGATAGTTTTGCTACTAACCTTGGCATCTTATAATCTAGTTTACTTCATTTGTAGAATCATGCATAGATAGGATGCATTTCATGGTAAAATTAATCTAAAGAATCCCTCGTTCTTGCATTCGTCATCCCTAAGCCACTTTGCTCAGTGATCTAAGAGTAAAGGCATTGGCTTGAGGGACCTTGTGAGATAGAGAACCATGGAACCAACCTTGGGAAGTTGAGTCATTCTTCATGAATCCATAACTTGTATGAAGAAGTCCTGTGGGTGTGTGAACTACCTCTTTGAGACCACATTTTCACATTTTAAGTTTCATCGACCTGCTTTTCCCGCACACATTTCTGGCACCCACCGTGGAGCCCTACCCCATTAACCAAATCAGTTTTTAAAAATAATCACTTTTACAGGTACGCGAGAAACAGGAATCAACGCGTAGGGAACATCCCTTAGTGTATTTGGTTAATCATCTAGTGCATCCGGCTCACTATTCGACGTGTGGGACTCATTTCCTAATGCTTGAAAACCATCACTTAGCGCATCAACTTTTTAACATTTTCCTGTAGGTTTTAGTGTGGGAAAATAAAAGCGCAACGCATTTTGAAAATAGTTCAGCGCATTGGGTCTATCTAACAGCACATCCCGAGTGTTTTGTAGCACGTACAATCCTTTTTGTAGCGCATTACAGACAGAAGGCAAAATCTAAAATTGTAACCGAACCTAAATTTAGACTTGTTGATGTCCACAAGAGTCTATATTTTTCTAACTATTTTGGTTGGTGTTTTGCAGGATCTTTAACATTTTCTTGCATGAAGGAGCATGGTTTTACTTTTAGAGTTACAATAGTTTAAGTTTTTTCTAGCTTAGTTAAGTTAGTTAAAATTTAAAGATTTTTAATTCTTATAGGGTAAAATTGAACTCACCTTGTTTGGGCTTTAAAAAGAACCACAAAAACAATCCATTTTGCTTTTCCTAGGAAAACAAATTTTCACTTTGGGCTCTAAAAAGAACAAGGCAAATTTTTAGTTTTGCAAAACAAAGAGGCTTAAAAAGAACTTTACCATCCTTTGGTGCATAAAAGGATCCACTTCAAAAAATTTACAAAGTAAAGAATCACACATGTCCAAAGTCAATCACAACTAAAGAGGGAAGATCTTCCCCTTTTGATCGATTTATTTTGTTGACCAAACATCGAATTTATTTTGTTGAACAGGTTCTTTTCATAGATCAGAAAATGATTGTCTTGAAAGGATAAAATAAATACCATGTTTTCATGGAGCAAAATCTCCATATAGATTTTAGCAAATCATTGCCTTGAAAGATAAAAAGAACCTTGTTTGCCTTGTCTTGAAAGTGGAAGGAATATGCTCTCCCCTTAATTGGGTGATCAAAAAGCTAGACTACTCTTACGCTTTCAGTCATATTACATTAAAACCTTTAGCAGGCATGCATTCCCGAGGGGTTGAAAAACTCTTAAAGTCATTTTTGGCCAGTGTGAAGGGAACGACCTAAGTGGGAAACGACTTTGAAGCCAAGTGTTCCAACCCACTATAATCAAAAGTGGAAAGTGATGAAAGTCCTTTTCAACAGTTGTGCGCAATGATTAGCCTTCCCATAGTATCCTTGAGATACGTAAAGCCTTTGTTCTAAAGGTTGGGAAGCCTCCTAAGGGAGTTTATCACTGATGGCCGAACAGGAAGCCTGATTACAAACTTTAGCATAGAAACTTTGACCCGAGTCAGTATCCAGACATTTGCAATATCATAGTGCAAGGGTGGGGAAGAATCTGCCCCCAAGATCGCTCACCATATATCTCCCAAGATAACTACTCAATTGTGAAGCAATTCACTTTGGGTTAATTTCTGGCAAAAGACAAAAAAGCGGGTGCCCCCTAGGGGGTGACATGGCTGTTTGAGCTGATGGAGTATCGAGACTAGTGGGATATGATATTGCTTATGACCCTTTAATAAAGAGTTTGACTGAAGTGCATGTTGTATCTAAACCTGTCAAAACATTGAGGATTTGAACACATTCTTGTAGAACATACACTTATTGTTTAGATTAAGTAAAATGGTTGTCTCTTTGTTGTCATGCTTTCATTTGTTACTTCAGAAAATCATCTATTAGCACTGAAAACTCAAAGCAAAATTCCAAAAATCATAGAAAAATAACCAAATCAAAACTATCAGGGTAGTTTAGCACATAGGAGCAACCTCTTAGCATGTAGAAATCATATTTTAGCGCATTAGACCTTCACCTCAGCGTATTAAGTGTTAACGTTAGCACTTCATCAAAATCCAAAACTAGCAGTTTCAAGTAGCGCATTTTGAAAACAGTTTAGCGCGTTGAAGCATTAACTTAGCATGTAGAGGCTAAATTTTAGTGCATAGGGTTTAACAATTAGCGCGTTGGTAGCCCATATTGGTGCATAACATTTCGAACTGAGACAAAATAAAATAAACCAGTTAGCGTGTAACAGGGGGCATCTTAGCGCATGGAATCTTTTCTCTAGCGCGTTGAGAACTTTCTATAGCGCATTATGTCTCTATCTTAGCACGTAGCCAAAACCAGGAAAATAGGGGGAAAAGAAAAGGTCATTTTTGAAAAACTTGAAAACATTTTAGAAGCTTTCCTTCCTCAGCCTAAACCTCATCAAACAGAAAATCAAAAACTGAGTATCAAAAACTATTCTCAAAGCAAGTTTTCCATCAAACAAAGTTGTCCAAAATCTGAAAACTAGTCGCAAGATAACACATCTCTCCTATCAAAATTGGGAAACATCATCACAAGTATCAAATAGGTCCTTTAATCAAATAGATTTCTATCAAAAAACACACTTGTTTTAAAACTCCAAGTTGTCAAATCAAGTTTCCATATCGGGAAAGCTCGTATTCCATATCATTTGGCATGCTTTGTCATAAGGGGGCATCTAAACCTTCATTTGATAAAGTAAAACTTGAGTTTCCAAAACAAGCTAAACTAAATCCAAAACAAATCAAAGGAAACCATTGATCACTTGTGTATAACTAATCCTCATATTCTGAGAAGAAAGAGTATTTATCATAACACTAAGTTGAGGAAACAACAACCTAGTTCTCTAAAACTTGCAAAATGGAATAAATTTTTATACATCAATTGCCAACTCTTCAAATCTCATCAAACATTTCTTCGTCATATGTGCTTGTATCTTAAAGACAAAACAAATTAATTTGATAAGGAACCATTGAGGAGTAGAGCATTCTGTCAAAAATCAGCATTTAGTCAATGCCTAAATCAAGGAGGAAAGATCAATCTGACCTTCTTTCCTGAAGAGTGCATCACTTACAACATACCCCATTTTGAACCACCAACCCCTGAACAAAACATCAAAGAGGAGTTTGTTCCTTTTATCACAAAAAGCTTTTATTAGATGCCTGTTGTTACTCGCTCTCAATAAAACAAACAAAGCGAAATGCAACCAGAGTCCAGCATGAATTGAAGATTATCAAATCCTTTCGAACATCCAAATCTAGAGGACACCGAAATTTCTGAGGAACTCCTCCAAGAGTGTCTAGAAAGCGCTTCATTTCAAAAACTTGTGGAAAGACTCATGGAAAGCGACAAAGAAAAATATCTACTCATGCTCATAAGCAAAGGAGTTAAACTTCCTAAAGACTTTGACACCGACATTTTTATAACAGGATCTTGACATTATAACTATCAAGAATGACAAAGAGAAGAAGAAGCACGTGACCTGGAGAAAAATATCCCTTAGCAATATATCCCTAAGCAAAACATCCCAGAGCAAAACATACCATTCCAAACACCATTTCAGCTTAGGACTAATACAAGGGAAGAACTCTTCCCTCGACAAAATAATGTGCCTTTGATTGCTCTCACTCAACAAATGCAAATGTTGCAAAGACAAATGCAAGACATGCAACAAGGGACAACAGTACGGTACTCCTCAACTGAAATTTGTCCTTATCCTTTTGATAGATGGTTAAACATGGTAGCTTTTCCCCCAAACTTAGACGTTCCCAAATTTGACATATATGATGGGAAAAATGATCCTCGCGATCATGTTCAGGAATTTTGTACCATGAGTCTTGAATTTGCCCATGATGACACCTATTTGATGAGGTTATTCCCAAGAAGCTTGGGAGGGAAAACAATGGAATGGTTATCCAAAATCACACCTCCCATCAGATCATGCGATGAACTAGTCAACAAATTCATAACTCAATATTCATATAACATTCAACATGCTATCACTATGCTAGATGTCTGTAATACCAAGAAGAAAAACAATGAAACATTCATGGTATTCCTTCAATGTTGGCGACGTATGGTTTTGAGATATCCTCAAGATGTGCCTGAAAAGGAAAAGATGGAGATTTTCATCGACAACTTGAATAGTGAGATGAGTTACATACTCAAACTTCAATGAATACCATATTTTGCCAAGTTGATTGAGAATGGCATCCAAGTAGAAGAGGCATGTGTCAAGAAAGGAACATTAAAATTATTCAAAGAAGGAACTGGTTCATCCAACTACAACAACCAAAACAATAACAACTTAGACAAATCCAGGTTCTAGACTGGAAACAAAAACAATGGAAATGA
Organism: Cryptomeria japonica; assembly: GCF_030272615.1. Classification (NCBI taxonomy): domain Eukaryota; kingdom Viridiplantae; phylum Streptophyta; class Pinopsida; order Cupressales; family Cupressaceae; genus Cryptomeria; species Cryptomeria japonica. The sequence continues at coordinate 381,723,258 of NC_081406.1, read as the reverse complement.
AGGAGGAAACAAATCAAATGATGCAAAATCCAAGCAACTAGTGCTAGCGTTATCAAGTAATCCTCAAGCTACAAAGAATCCAAAAGGTGCTAATCAAGGCACTACCACTTATGCACTGAATACCAATCAATATCAACTCAACACAAACAATACCCAAAACAATAACACCAATCGAGGACCTAATACAAACTCGTGAGGTAATGCAAACAACTTTCAAAAATGCATTTACACACCACTAGGACAATCCTTGGAATCAGCATTCAGAGAACTCCTGGCAAACAAAATTATCTCCTTACCAGCAATCAGCAACTTTGAACCACAAATCAAACCACCCTGGTGGAATGACTCACACTTTTGTGATTTTCATTGTAACAAAGGTCATCAAACAAATGATTGCATGAGGCTGAAAAACATTGTTCAAGACATGATTGATAGAGGCGATTTAACAGTCGATGGTCTCAAGACAAATGGTGACCATGGAGCCTTTAAAAATCCTCTTCCAAACTACAACAAAGATGGAGCTTCAACCTTAAATAGTACACGTGGAGCTCATATCAATCACATATACAATAACAAAATTAATCATATATCAATTGAGGACAATCAATTTTATCACAATCAAGGACAAGCGTGAACATGAATCCGTCAACATAACAACCAGAGCTCAAAAATATGTCTTGAAAGGGCATATATCAACAACAAACACCATACCCAAAAATCAATATGATCTAGTCAGTCAACTGCGCAAAACTCTGCGAGAGGAGACAGTGGGTTCATCTGGGCTTCTGGGGGAAGGGTCCAATGGGGGGCCCATTCCACATGATGACTCTGTTGACAGCGGAAGGGAAAAAAAGAAATGGTCGTCCCTTTTTGGAACTAGACCTACTGGTAAATCCTCCCTACCTCCTGTTAAGAATATTTCTGACCCTTCTGGTGGTAAGTTCGCTATCTCTATCCCTGACCAAATTCTGGACCATAATATCAATAGTATGTCAAACTCCTTGGTAGGGAAATTTATGGGTTCACGTCCTAATATTGAAGTTGTAAGGGCTTTTGTCAAACGAAAATGGGTCCTCAAGGGAAATGTTGAAGTATCGGCTTTACCTAAAGGCCTTCTGTCTTTTTCATTTTCATGTGAAGAAGATAAGGTTAAGATTCTATGCGGGAGCCCCTGGATGGTAGGAAAGACAGCTTTGGTCCTTAGAAAATGGCATCCGAACCTAAACTTGAATGATTCTCTCCTGGCGCAAGTTCCAGTCTAGATAAAGCTACCAGAATTGCCTCTTGAATATTGGGCAGAAAGTATTTTCTCTGGAATAGCAAGCTCCTTCGGCGAGTTGCTCTCAATAGACCTAGTCACTACTTCAAAAAGAAGACTAACTCATGCAAGGTTTTGTGTAGGAGTAGCCCCTGAAGCAGATATGCCACAACAGATAGATCTAGTTTCAAAGCTGGGAACTTGGAAACAACACATAGAATATGAATCTATCCCTTTTGCATGCTTCCACTATAAAAAAGTAGGTCATTGGGCAAAATCCTACCCAAACAAGTGAAAGGTGGAACCTAAGTAGCCTAAACCCCAGATGGAAAATCAAAAGGTGCCAGAGAAAATGGTGTGGCAAGTTAAAAATCTAGAGAATAAGGAAGAAAATTCCAATCACTTTAATCCTTTAGGGGAAAGGAAGGAAGTCACCTCAAATTCTATCTCTAGTCCCTCAACCCAGGAAGTAGTGAGAAATGAACCAACCAAAGTCAGCCCCATGGGTAGAACTCAAAAAAAGGAAATGAAAGATCAGAATGATCCTTCAAATGAGATAGTTGAAGTGGTTGCTGACACTTATGAAGGCAAGGAACTAGAAAAAAAAGATTACCAACCTAAGGAAGGAGAGATCCCTGACCCCCAAGAAGAAAGGACTGATTCTTCTCTAGCCATTCCAAGTTTTGAAATTCAAGAAGCCCAAAAATGTGCAATTTTGGGTATGAACCTCTCAGACTCAGAACAGAGCTCAAGAATAGTGAACAATGTTTGAACTGATTCCAGAACTCCTAACTGGGGCAATGAAGAAGAAATCTCCAAAATTCTCAACAACATGGAAGCGGCTCCTATGATAGAAACTGAATGGAAGCAACCAAAATATAGGAATAAGAAAGGATCTACTCCCTCAACTTCTCTACTAAGGAAATCCAACATAATAGCTCAAGTTGATGTGGGGTATATTTCCTCTTCCCCAGGATGGCCCTCTAACCACAAAGTCAGAGACAAGGAGGCTAGCAAGAACATTGCAGATGGAACCCAAAAGACTCTCAAGGAGCTAGGAATTGGTATGTAGCTATGAAGATAATCTCTTGGAATATTAGGGGACTCAATAATCCCCATAAACATGATATTATTAGGAATATGATAAGAGATAGTAATCCTGATATTTTTCTAATTCAAGAAACCAAAATGAGTAGAGAAAAAGTTGAATCTTTGAAGTTCTTCAAAAATGGTAATGTTAGTGGTGGCAGTTCCGAAGGCACTTCAGGAGGCATTGCTACCATCTGGAACCTTAATACTATTAAAGGTTAGGTCATAATTCAGGACAGTAATTTCTCTTGTATTAAATTTGAGCATTTAAAAGATGGTACTTCATGGGTTCTTACCAACATTTATGCTCCTAATACCTTAAAGGCTAGAAACTCTTATTGGAAAAAAATCATTCAGGCTAGGGACAACTTCAAAAATCTTAGTTGGATGGTTATGGGGGACTTCAACACTCCTTTGAGAGAGGAGGAAAAATTTGGAGGTAGTCCTCCTCAATTGGAAAGTAGGATGGCCCTTATGGATTTTATTAATTCTCAGGCTCTCAATGACTTGGAAATACAGGGTTGTAATTACACTTGGACTAACAGAAGAACTGGTAATGACCTTATCCAAGTGTGACTTGATAGGACTCTCATCTCTGATGATTGGTATAGTCAGTATTTATGTTCTTTGTCAGCCCACATACGGGTTGGATCTGATCATTTCCCTATCACCTTCATTGCTGACTCAATCAATAGAAAGAGAAACTTTCCCTTTAGATTTGAAAAAATGTGGACCCTCCATCCCGAAATCAGAAGAAATATTCAGAAATGGTGGAGCATCCAAGTTGAGGGAACGACTATGTTTAAAGTTGTCAAGAAACTCAAAAGTGTGAAGGACAATATACGACTCTGGAACAAAACTAGTTTTGGAAATATATTTGAGCCTAAGAGTAAAATTCAGGAAGACCTTAAAGAAATACAAGATCAGATCCAGAAGGATGGTTTTAGTACTGTGTCTATTGCTGATGAAAATGAGACTCTCAAAAAATACCATGATATTATTGCCAAAGAGGAAATGTTCTAGAAGCAGAGATCGAGATGCATCTGTCTTAAGGAAGGAGATAGGAATACAAGATTCTTGCATATGTCGACTATCAATCATAAAGCAGTTAATAAGGTGAACAAGCTAGTTCTGGAGAATGGGGAGCTGGTCAAGGAGGATGAAATAAGGAATGAAGCTAAGAGGTATTTCTCAGACCTCCTAAAGAGGGATCATAGTCTGGATGCTGAAGCCCAATCCTCTTTTCTTCAGAACATTCCTTGTCTCATTGATGCTCAAAAGAATGCCTCCCTCTCTTCCATTCCCTCTAACTTAGAAATTAAAAATGTTGTTTTCTCCTTTGATGGAAACAAAGTGCCTGGTCCAAACAGCTTCCCAATGTTTTTTTTTCAAGATTTTTGGGAGATTGTTGGAATTGATGTTTCCAATGGGGTTAAGGAATTTTTGGGGGCTAGAAAACTCTTGAAAGAAATCAATGGAACTTTTATTGCTCTCATCCCCAAGATTCAAGGTGCTGATTCTTTGGACAAATTTAGACCTATTAGCCTCTGCAATTATTTTTACAAGATTATCTCCAAGGTCCTTACCTCTAGAATTATGGTTGTCCTTCCTGGATTAATTAAACACTAGCAAAATTGGTTTGTTCCTGGAAGACAAATTCTCGACTCCATTATTATGGTCCATGAGAAAATTCACTCTTTTGTTAGAGCAAAGAAGCAGGGTCTCATCCTAAAGCTAGATCTCTCCAAAGCCTATGACAGGGTTGATTGGTCTTTACTTCAGAAAATCCTCACTTCTTTTGGGTTCTCCTCTAGAGTTGTCGACCTTTTCTCCCAACTTACCACCTCTGCTACTTTTGTTGTTCTTGTCAATGGTTCTCCTTCTACTTTTTTCCAAGCTTCTAGAGGTCTTAGGCAAGGAGATCCTATATCCCCCATCCTCTTCATTATTATGGCCGAATTCTTTAGAAGGACCATGGAAAAAATGGTGTTGCAAGGCTCCTTTAAGGGCCTCCAACCATCCTCTGTTGACCTTATCTGCTCCCACCAGCAGTTTGTTGATGACACTATTATTATGGGGGAATCAAGTATTTCAAAAGCTAAAGTTTTGAAGAGAACCCTATGTAAATTTGTCTCTGCTTTGGGTCAGCTTATCAACTAGGCTAAAAGTGAAGTCTTTTTCATTAATACTCTAGAGAGAAGACAACAAAGGATTAGTAGAATCTTGGAGTGTAGGACTGCTGACCTCCCTGCCACCTACCTTGGTCTCCCCATGGGAATTGCCCCTCCTGATCCCTTCTGGAGTTCTCTAGTGGACAAATTTCATAAAAAACTTGCTGGTTGGAAAGGGGCCCTCTTAAGTCAAGCTGGCAAGCTCCAACTCCTTAAGGCTACTCTTCAAAGTATTCCAATTTATGCTCTTCATCTTTTTAGAATTCCAATCAAGTATGATGAAGCAATTGAGAAAATTCAAAGAAGATTCCTATGGTTTGGGGTTGAGGATAAGCAAAGAATGTCCTTGGTGGCCTGTGACTAGGTCTGTAGGCCGAAAAGCAAAGGAGGTCTGGGCCTCAGGAGGATTCGTACTTTAAATGAAGCTCTCTTGTCCAAACAAGTTTGGAGAATGTTTCATTCTGATTCTGAATGGTGCAAAATTTAGCAAAGTAAGTACTCTCTTCTGTCCTCCTCTCTCTCCTCTTTTCTCAATTTGGATCTTAGTATTAATGGATCCCACATTTGGAATCATGCCTCTAAATGTAAAGAAAGTATAGCTAAAGGAGTGATATGGAAACTTGGAAATGGTAGGAAAGTAAAATTCTGGGAGGATCCCTGGCTTTTTGATAAACCTCTAATGGACTTCAACAAATGGGTCCCCCATGCTCCCTCCTGTATTAGATCTTTTGGCTCCTTAGTTGTTGAGTACTGGGATGGTAATGAATGACAGAACATTGAAAGTATCCACCCTAGCCTTTCTAAGCTCAAGATCCATCTGTCTGCGGTAGGGCTGAATAATGAAGAGGACTCCCTTATTTGGAAACATGATCCCAAAGAAACTTTATCTTTGTCTTCTATGTATTGTGTCCTCTCCCCCCCCTCCTATTAAACCTTATTGGTCTAAAGCTTGGATTAAGGGTCTAACCCCCAAAATCAATTTTTTCTTCTGGACTATCCTCTAAAATAAGATCCTGACCCTTGACAACCTCAAAGGCAGAGGTTTTGCCCTCCCTAATAGATGTGTGTTGTGCCTTCAAGAGGAAGAGTCTATGGACCATCTTGCTCTCCACTGTTCCTTCTCAGTCTCTGTTTGGGAAAGCTTCCTCAAGAGCTTCACTATCACATGGGTGTTTCCTAATAACATTAGAGATATGTTCTCCTCCTAGAATATTCAATGGGCTAACCCTTTTTTGAGATGTTTGTGGCAGCTTTCTCTTCCTCACATCTTGTGGGGTCTATGGAAAGAAAGAAATAACTGAATCTTCAGGGATGTCTCCCTCAATCAAGATATTGTATTTCAAAAAATTCAATGGTCTATTCAGGAAAATATAGGGATCATTGAGGGTCCTTGTTACTCGAACAATCCACTGGATTCAAATATCTTAAGGGTATGGAATATGAAGATCACTGATGGTCCTAATCTCAACCAAGATAAAAGGCTTGAAGCTAAGTGGCAAACCCCTCCTCAAGCTTGGATCAAAGTTAAATTTCACGGTGCTGCCAAAGGTAGCCCAGGTCCTTCAGGTTGTGGAGCTATTCTTAGAGATCATAGAGGAATTTGCAAGGAAATGGTTGTTGTCCCTATTGGAACCCAAACCAATCATAAAGCTGAATCAATGGCAGCTCTTCAAGGCATCATCCTAGCCAAAAAATGGAAATGCCCCTATCTATGGATAGAAGGGGATTCAAATAATATAATAAAGTTCCTTAATGGGACTTCAAAACCTTCTTGGTCGATTCACAACATAATGACCTCTGCTATTGACATTATTAGCACTTTTTAAAATTGCCATATCTCCCACATCTACCGGGAGGCCAATGAAACTGCTGACTGGGCTACCAATGCAGCGGTTAAAAGTGAGGCAATTACCACATGGACGGGTGAAAGTGGACTCCTTGAATATGTTAGACAAATCATTAGCAATGAGCGATATAAAAGCACACCAAAGACTCTTGATGGACAAGATAATTATGAAAAGTACTGATGTGAGTACTTCGAGTTATTTTAATAATGAGAAAATCACTCATTATAACATCAATGCCATAAACTCTCAGACTTTCTAGGTAATTGTTATAGCTCCGAAAAAGCTCTCAGTTTAATCAACTCTGTAAGTTTCAAAATTTGGTCGTCAGTAGCGACAACATGGGTGGAAATAGGAGGCGATATGAACCAAGTAGTTGTAAAGAATGGAAACAGAAGGAAGAGGTTTGGGGTATTCTACAGCAAGGTGGTCTCTCAAACTTCATGGAGAGACTCCACAACCGAGATTGTATGGTAACCAATCTTTTCTGCAAGAACTGGAAGAAGGGCATGTTAAAAATGGGTGATCAAATGGTTGAAATCGACAAAGATTTAATTGCTCAAGCTACGGGCCTCACTAGGGAAGGTTGCAACTTCTATAGAGATAGGAAGGTCAGCAGGGAAGCTATTGAAAGGTACCCGGTAACTGAGAAAGAGAAAAAATGACTGGTAAAGTTGAGCAAAACCTACTACCTGCCTAGGGCTTTTGCCAAACCCTGGTGGGAGATTCTTTTTGTTTTAATGCGATATATCACTCTAGATGGTAGGTTTACGAAAGTTTATGGGTATCACTTTGTTCTATTAAATCACTTTAGGCACAATGATAAGGTTAATTTCCCTTATTTCCTGCTTTGTTCGATGAATGCATCCCTTAAGGCTTACAAAGAGAATGCTCTGGGTGATACTGCTATGCACCAAGGTCTAATGGTCCAAATTTATGACCATTTAAAGGCCACTCAAATTGCTTGTATGTAGCCCTCTGTGGATTTTGAGGAAGAGATGTTTGATTTTGCCTTTTCTTAGGAGGAGGAATCTGATATTGACTCTTCATCTGATACCGAGGATAGTTTTGATGACTCAGAGTATGAAAGTGGGAAGAAGAGGAAATACAGAAAAACAAGACCCTCTTCATCCAAGGGCAAAAGGCCTCAAAGCAAACCCTTGATTAGAATCTCTTTAGAAGGGGAGGATTCAGATGATTCTAAGAAGGAGAACCCTAAAGGGCTGCTGAAGAAGAAAACAAAAATCCATACCCAGACACAAAAAAAGCACAAGAAAAAAGAGGAGACTGGCAAGGAACCAAAAAATGACAAGCAAGCAAGGACCCTGGAAGCTGAGCACAGCCTGGAAAAGGAGACTATGGAAGAGACTCTTAGGGCTGCCGACACAATTTCCACCCTCCACATCCCCAAAGAAGAATAGGTTACTCTTGGAAAAGCTGCTCCCTCATTTGGCCCTCCTCCCGAGGGTTTGCATGGTTTCATGGAAACTATGGAGTGGCTCATTAATGTTTACAAGAAAGCTGTGGATGAATACAAGAAGCTCTATAACAGAGTCTTGATTCTGGAAACCATTAATATTGGGGAGGGAAATACAATGGCCGACTATATTGAGGTCCTGAAAAACACCATCACCAAAGCTAAAGACATCAGAGATGCTTTCAACGCCAGGTTTGAGAAGATTGAAAAGGAGATGCTGGACAGAAAAAGCCTTGCGGACACTAGCGAAAAAACCCTCTCGGACATTGTCACCAAAGTTGATAAAATTGAGGAGTGCCTGAAGAACATTGTTGAACAGAGCCTAAGTATTTTGAAGATCTTAGCCAACAACACCCACACCCTCATCAGCAAGATGGATGACAAAAAGGAAATCCAGGACTTCGAACTGGAAGCTGAAGGAACAGGGGAAGCTCAAGGTCCCAAAACCCGCACTAGAGGCAAGAGGAAGGAAAAGAAACTGAACAAGGATCTAGAAGACTTGAAAGCTGTAAGGGCCACCTATGACGAGCTGGTGACAAAGGTGGAGGATTTGCTAAATAAAATCACTGTGTAGCGCATTCCCTATTTCTTTGCTATTTTTTTGTTAAGTTGTTCTTTCTGTTCGCTGGTCTTTTGGCTAGTCTTTTTGTCTGCGGACTCTTTTGTTCTATTCTTCTTGGTGCTTTTTCTCTATCTATTATGTAAAGGTTTTGGGTCCTGAAAACCTATTTTTTTAATTAATCAGAACTACACAAAACTCTTGCTCAAATATCCATACTACAATTGTTGAAACTTTCACCAAAACACAAAGACATCTTGGAACAAGCGTAATTGGAAACAAATGTAACTCAAGATCTAGATGCTGACAAATTCCAAGCCATGGTAGCTCATATGATAGGGCCTCACAACCTCACTTTTTTTGAGCATGATAATATCTCATTGAGCCATCCACATAATACTCCACTCCACATTGAATTCTTGGTCTACAAGCATTGAGTCAAAAGAGTAATAAGAGATGGAGGAGTTGGACTCAATATATGTACCTTAAAACTTATCTATGCATTAGGCTTCTCTGAGCAATCTATTGATCCATGCAAAAAGATCACTATCAAATCATATGATGATGATGAAAGATCATCTAAAGGAACATTAATGTTGCCAATTCAAGTGGGAACAATACAAAAGGACACTATGTGCCAAGTCTTAGACATAGACCTGACATACAATATCTTATTGGGTCGACCTTGGATACATGAAATGAAAGTAGCACCTTCTACTTATCACCAATATGTTAAGTTCCCTTACAATGGACATGAGATTTCTATATCAGTAGATCATAATCCATTTCAACATTTTAATGCTATGGGGGCAGCCCAAGATAGCTTGGTTCCACATAATAGAGAAAAACAAAGTTACTCAACACTAGATCTTCAACAAGAAAAGTCTACATCACTATCTATGGATTTCAAGCAGAAAATAAAAATCAAAGAGAAAGGCATGGGAGAATACTCTTTGGAACCCTTGTGTTTGGCCAACTTACTAGCATCGCCTAAATCTCATGGATTACCTACAACATCAACGCATCAAGCAACCCAGTCCATCACCAAATTTGATGGCAAATTTATTCAACTAGGCACTCTAGCACATGAATCGGAGGAAAAAGACATCCTTAGTTGGTTTACAAGGATGAGGAAGAAGACAGAGTGGCTACTGTGGAAGTAGCTATACCAACAGACCTATATGGAAAAGGCTACTTGATCATGCAACATATGCAATACAATGAAAAAGGACCTATTGGTAAGCATCAGGATGGCGTCACAGAACCATTAGATCCTCCTTCACAATTCAGTAAAGACAAAAAGGGATTGGGCTATGAATACATTTTACCACCAATGAAAATACCAAGAAAATACCAAAAACCTTAGTGGAAAGCAAAAAAAAAATACAAGGAGGACTCCTGGCAGGAGGCACTATTTGAGTCAGCTGAGACTATATGCAAAGAACATGAAAATCAAGAATGAAAATGATATCAAAGGAAGCCCGTCACACAAAAGAAGGAAACATCTACTACAGAAGTGCATCATATTCAAGAACCATTATCTAACAAAGAAGAATCACCTCCCAATAACATCATTCTTCCCTGAGGAGAGATAGTATATGAACAAATGCAAAGAGTGGAAGTAGGATCTAACATAGAATCAGAGAAAACTATCAAACTTGTATCAATCATCAAAGACTTGTTCTCACCCTACAACATACCAGTCCACAACACAGCTAGAATTTAGGATAATAACTCTGAGATTGATTCCAATGAATATGAATGGGGCATATGTTCTAATGTTACTAAAGATATTTATGCAAAGGATAGTCATACACCCATCTCTTAAGAAGAACATGACACAGAATCTAGACCACTTGAATTTGGTCCACAAAATATCTTTGACGCCAAGGAAAACGAGCAGCAACTTTATGAGCAAGTCTACACAAAAGACAATACCATCGAAGAACTCGACAAAATCCTCAACTTCTTTAACACCCTAGCCAACCACGATAATACCTCTATCATAACACTTACAGTAGCTGAACTTGATCCATCTAATGACTCCTTACCACTTGTCTTTCCTGACCTCATAGATTGGGACAAACCTAAAACTCATGATATACCAATTTTCCCAAATGACAAATCCATTATCCATTACTTGTGTACTGTTAACCCGAAAATAGACTCTACCAGTGAACAAAGTAACGACATCTGTAATCAAGAGAGTGCCAAGTCTCTCAGTCACAAAAATGAACAACATAAAAGATCTACTACTAAAAACCAGTCAATGGCAGCAAGAGATCACAAAAAAGTAAAAATAAAGGACGCATCTAAAGGTGAAAACCTTTTTAAGGCACCTAAAGATGGGAGACTTGACACTCTTCCTAAGAATTATCATGAGTGATCACCCATATTGATTGAGCCCACTCAATCAATCAACATTGGTACTACGGAAGCAGCCAAAAATATACACCTTGCAAAATCTTTGACAGAGGAAGAAAGATCAGAGTTTATCCAATTTTTTAAAGAAAAGCAAGTCAACTTTGCTTGGTCATATGCAGATATGCCTAGGATTGATCCCTAATTAATCATGCATCACTTATCCATTACTCCAGGAGGTAAGCCAGTCAAGCAAAAACTGCAAAAGATGAATCCACATGTGGCACTCATAGTTAAAGCAGAACTGAAGAAACTATTAGACGTTGGGTTTATTTGACCTATTGACTATGCTGAATGGATTTCCAACATTGTACTAGTATCAAAATCAGATGGCAGTATCAGAATATGCACCGATTTTAGAGATGTCAACAAAGCATGTCCAAAGAATGACTTTCCTTTGCCCAATATCGACATAATTGTAGACCTCACAACAGGCCATGCAATGCTATCACTAATGGATGGTTTTTTAGGCTATAATCAAATCAAGATAGCCCCAGAGGATCAAGATAGAACAACGTTTACCTATCCTTGGGGAACATACTATTAGAATGTCATGCCTTTTGGCTTAAAGAATGCAGGAGCAACTTATCAATGAGCAATGACAACAATCTTTCATGACATGATGCATACCTTCATGGAGGACTATCTAGATGATTTACTAGCTAAATCATTCACTAGGGTAGGACATTTAAACATCTTAGAAAATATTTTTGACAGATTGGAAAATTTTCAAGTCAGGCTCAACCCTAAGAAGTGTGTCTTTGGGGTTACATCAAGCAAGTTACTAGGCTCCACAGTTTCAGCTAAGGGTATTGAAGTGGATCCAGAAAAGGTTCAAGACATAATGGAGATGCCACCACCAAAGAACATCAGCCAGCTCAGATCTCTACACGGATGACTCTAATCAATCAGGTGATTCATCACTCAACTAGTAGATAAAAGTCTACTGTTCAATCATTTGCTACATAAAAATGTACCATTCATATGGGAAGCCAAATGTGCAGAATCATTCTATTAAATCAAGCAATATCTAATGAACCCACCAGTTCTAGTACCATTGATAGCAGGGAAGCCACTCATTCTCTACATTTCAACAATAGATATCTCACTGGGGGTATTATTAGCACAAGAAGATCAACAAGGCAAGGAACGAGCTATATATTACATTAGTAGGACATTGAATGGATACGAACTCAACTATACATTCATTGAGAAGGCTTGTCTAACAGTGGTATTTTCCTCTCAAAAGTTCTGACACTACATGCTAGCTCACACAATTAATCTAGTTGCAAAAATTGATCCCCTCAAATATTTAATCAGCAAGGTAGCTCTTACAGACAGATTGGATAAATGGGTCATGATTCTCAGTGAATTTGATATCCACTATATAGAGCAATGAGCTATCAAAGGACAAGCAATTGCAGATCAACTGGCAGAAGCACCACTACCTGGAAAACAACCTATGGAGATCAAATTTCTAGACAAATACGTTCTTTCTATCTCCACCAAACAATGTACCTTATACTTTGATGGATCCTATACGCAACATGGCTTAGGTGCTAGCATTTTGTTCATCACTCCTGAAGGGTAGACCATACTGAGATCATATCGGCTCATGTTTCCATGCACAAATAATGTTGTTGAATATGAGGCACTAGTTATAGGCATCAAAATAGCCATGGAATGGAGAATCACAGAATTAAAAGTCTACGGAGATTCACAACTAGTCATCAATCAAATCAACAATGACTACCAGATGAAGGACGACAAGCTGCTACCATACAAGCGAATGGTGGATGATTTCAACAATATTTTGTACACATCACCTTCGAGCAAATACCAAGGTTGGATAATAGAGTAGTCGATGCAATGGCTACTATTGCTTCACTACTACAAATTCTAGAGCAACAAAATCATTAAGAGTTTCTGGTAGAGCAATTATTCTCCCCAGTCTATGACCATTCTCATTCCCATGTTATCTATGCCTTGACCAGTTCTGACTCTCCATTATATGGACCAATATACGACTATCTTAAGAGCAATATCCTACCCATTGACCTATCCCAAAACCAAAAATGCAACTTTATCCGGCAAGCCGCCCGTTATACTCTCACTGCTGATACTTTGTACCGTCGAGGTCTAGATGGTACTCTTCGTTGCCTTGATCGTAATGAATTTGACTCCGCTTTACAAGAACTTCATGAAAGTATCTATGGGACACATTCAAGTGGTCCTACTCTTTCTAAAAATCTTCTAAGAATGGGATCTTACTGGCCGACAATGGAAAAAGACTCTTATCACTTTGCAAAGAAGTGTTCTAAATTCCAAATCCATGGCAATCTTATACATGCACCAGCATAGGAACTGCAGCCATTCACAACATCCTAGCCCTTTTGCCACTGGGGACTGGACTTAGTCGGCAAAATTCATCCTTGATCTTCAAATGGACACAAGTTCATTATAACTGCAACAAAATACTTTACCAAGTGGATTGAAGCGGTCCCCATGACCACAATGATTGGGAAACAAATAACATCTTTTATCCTTAATTATCTAATCTACAGATATGGCATTCCAAGTTCCTTCATCACAAATAATGGACGACCTTTCAAGAACCAATATGTGCGAGAACTATGTGAAAAATTCAAAATCCAACATCATTTCTCTACACCTTACTACCCATAGGGGAATGGTCAGGCAGAAGCATCCAACAAAACAATATTGAAAATCCTAAAGAAAACAGTGAATGATGCAGGCAAAGATTGACATGTACAACTCAATCCAGCACTTTGGGCATATAGAACTAGCATCTGCACACCTACTGGGGCTACACCATATTCATTGGTGTATGGATCAGAAGCAATTCTACCATTAGAGGTAGAAATTCCATCTCTTGGAGTCTCTTGAAAGGCCTAATTCAAGATGAAGAGTATCGAGTCAACCGACTGCAAGAGCTAGAACTTCTCGATGAAAGATGCCAACATGCCTACACTCATCTCAAATAATATCAGCAATGCATGTGCATAAGATACAACCACAAGGTCATTCCCAAAATTTTTAAAATTGGTGACCTAGTACTCAAGGAAAATCCTAGAAATCAGCAAGATCGGGAAAAGAAAGGGAAATTTGAACCTAACTGGTTAGGTCCCTATCTCATCATATCAGTCTATGGATCAGGCTCTTATTAGCTAACAACTTCAGAAGGAGATGTGCTTGACAAACCAACTAAAAACATCCACCTGAAGAAATACTACACTTGAGTAGTCTAATGCACGGAAAAGTCAAAAAATAGAAATAAAAATTAAAAAAATCAAAAATCAAGAAAAAGCAAATAAAAAGGTATAATAAAAGCAACTAGTGAAAACTTGGCAACAGGCGCTATTGTGAGAGGATGACTCCTCTATCTATCTTTTATTACCATACCGTTATATCCATAGTCAAGCACTATCAGTCATCGCCTGACATATTATCACAATATCCATCCAGGACATACTTAGCGTAGTCACTATCCTGGTTTATCTACATATCCTTTCATCACATCTCACCATGGCTTGGTAATCACTGTACATATCCACATTAAGAAGACCATTTAGCTAGGGGCAGCTTTGATCAAAGCTTGCAGCACATTCGAGACGTCAAAAACTTGTAGAAAACTCATAACATCATATCCAGCAAACAAGCTCAACAATTACAAAACCACACATTGATCATTTAACGGGATTCACAAAATATGATGGATGATTTTCTGAAGTATCAAATGTTTGCATCTTGCATGAAGTTTTGACTATTTTGCACTTAAACCTTTTGAACTATTGGATCCTCTACATTTTCTCAACAATGCATCAAGCTAGAGAAAGTCTTGAAGACTCCAATATTTTTTAGTTTTCTGTCTATGAAGCGATCACTTGTACTGTGCAGATACCTGTCTTGAGACATGATTCACAACATATCATTGAAGACATGATTCCACTTTGTGCATATTGTAGACACCTAAAAATGGTCAACGCTTGCGGAGTCATACTTTAACATTGGTGCATTGTCTCACTTTAGAGTTTTGTGTCGCATTAACATTTCTCCTATGTTACGCACTTGGTCTTTATCATTTGCGAGCATTGAGTCATTCTTCTACATTCTTCATTTATCTCGCTCTCGAATTTGGTCTTGTCGACAATAATCTTCAGTCATGATTTTGGTCAATCTTATCCTGTCACATCAATGTGCGTATTCATTTGTCATCATTTTGGACATCGTCAATCCTAATTAGGGTTTTGTCCTTTTACCAAGCTTTTCATCATGCAATCGATTTGTCATTGATCGCTGTCGTTATCAATCTTGTCGTTTTGCGATCGATTTGTCATCGATCGTTGTCCTTCTCAATCATGTCAATTTGGATCAATTTATCATTGTTCCTCGTTAATTGGCGCATTTATCAATCAAATCATTTATCAATTCAAAATCATGATCGAATCGACATCAAATTAATCTTACATCAAGACCTAATTATCGTTCTTGTATTTTCTAATTCATCTTCTAAGGTTTTATGATTTATTCATTTAATCTTGTTTGTCATTTTCCCTCTAGGTTAAATAATTTATTTGTTTATCCTAAGTCTTCTTGTCACAATTAGATGTTTATTTAATTGGCTAATTAATTCCTCCTATTTTTGTAAATTAATGAATGAATGAAAAATTATTAATTAATTTACCTAATTTGCATCAATTTCCTAATTTCCAAGTCATCATTTCTAACCTAATTTTCTAATTTCTCCTAAATTCCTTAATGTCTATTTCTATTTCATATTCTAGTCCTCTAGCCTTTGCATTGGCAATATGTCATAATTCATGACATAGAAGGTGTCATAACCTTCTTTCTTCAACTCAATTTTCCCATTTTGAAATCAATTGCCTTTAATATCAATTTCATGCTAATCTTGTCTTTTCTCCAATTTATCTATAAATTGGATGAATTTCTTCAATCCTGATCTAATAATCACATTATCGAAATAACCACTTTGTCGAATCAATCACGCTTCGAGTATTCTTGAGCAATCATCTTGTCTACTTGCTTTCATATCATGATCATGCACTAGTAGGTGAGATCCACAACAAAGCTATTTGAAGGAGAAAGAAGGACAATGGAGCCACATGAAGGAGATATTCAGATCTACATTTGGTTTGCTTAGTTTTTAATCTTGAATGTTTTCCTTTCATGTCTCTATTGGATGTAATTAGGATTGATCATTGCATTTAAGCTTTTGTGATTGAGCTATGACTAATTTCTTATTGCTTTGATGATTTCCAGATTCCTAGCTACACATACAAATGGTTTAAATCTTGTTTGTTTATACTCAATCCGCACTCAGGTAATCCTAGTTCAATTATACCTTGACGCTTGTGCTATCTTGCAAAATCAAAAATCATGTAAATTTTTCTCAGGTCATTATGATTCGATTATACCATTATGCTTGTATAAATTTTCAACATATCCCAAACAAATCAATGCTCAATGATGATACCTACAAAGAAAACAAACAACATGTGGCTATACAAGGATGACCAATGTAGAATGAGGATGCTCAAATCAATTAGTTTCATATCATTTTACAATTAGTTGCATATCATTATCATACATGTCATTTTCAAGATACATCTCACAGTATATCATTATCATACATCTCATTTTCAAGATACATCTCACAACATATCATTATCATACATCTCATTTTCAAGATACATCTCATAGCATATCATTATCATACATCTCATTTTCAAAATACATCTCACAGTATATCATTATCATACATCTCATTTTCAAGATACATCTCATAAACATTATGCATTATCACATCATATTCATCACATATCAAATCACATGCATCTATCTAAATATTGCATCATCATAGAATAATCAAAATCATATAGAAAACATCATCCATAACACATCACATGAGGATCAAAGAAAATGGTGTCATATATATATATCTCAAAAATGATCAATGTACAAAATATGTCATGTCTATGCCAATACATCAAAATGATCAAAATACAATGGAGACGTCTCTCAGGTATGACTATCTCTTGAAGGAGACGGTCTCACTGCAGATGTCCCAGCACCTGGATCTCTAGGTGGATCCTATCTAGGAGGCCCTATCACGCCTCTGCTCTCTGTCCTCGACCTAGTCTCTCGAGATCGACTGGATCTCGACGCTGTGAAACTCGACACTCGGTGCTCCCTGGGCACTGCATCTTCATAATGCCTGATGTAGTACTCTGCCTCCTTGGCTCTCAAAGCCATCTCTCTCAAGGTGTCTCTCATCGGGCCACCTATTGTCGCCCTCTACAAACTCCCTGCAAGCTACTCTGCTTGACCCCGACGCTCTATCTCTGTATCCCACTCTATGGTCAGCTAAATAATCTGACACTGATGCACCAACAACTATGGCTGTAACTGCTACACCGACAACTACAGAAATCTAATCTGCGCATCCTCCTGATGCATTGGAATCCACATCTACAAGGGTACCTATGAAGGGGTACCCCTATCCCTCTACCTGTCCTCGGTGTTGGTGGAGGTAAAACATCTGACCTCCTCCTCTGGGTTAGTCATCTAAAATCATCATGCCCTCCCACTGTTGCTATCACCTCTCCAACCCTCTCCTCACCCCTAGCTCTGATAGCCAAACCTCCTCTCCCTCTATCCACCACAGCCCGCCGCACTACTCTCTCCACCTGTATCCCTTTGCCACCACCATCTCCTCTCCTCCCCTGATCCAATCTTCCCCTATCCCCTCGCTGACCTCAGCCACCTCCTCCACCATCTCCTCCATCACCTCCTCCACCATCACCACCTCCCTCATCTACCTCCTCACTAGCCTCTCAAGCTGATCATCCTCATCATCATTAAAAGCAGGAATCATCTCTGCTAGATCTGATATCCTGGCCACTGCATGCATTGCGAAGAGTGCTACAAACTCATCAGTCCTCCCTGCATCCACTATCTCAAGGGCATAGTCCCATATCTGGTCGGCTAAGTGAAAGAACTCCTCAACTGTCACCACACTATCAATAGTAGGCCCCCAATCTAGTATATCTTGTCTCCATCAAGCATATAGGCATGCTCCCTATGGAATCCCCTGCTATCGACCATACTCCCACAGCACCCAGCTATGTAGAGACCTCTCAATAACAAAGGAAATCTGCCCTATCAGATATCTGGTCATGTATACATAGGGCATCTCCATCCCATACCTCACAACCAATATATGGTCGCCAGATGACCATATCAATATCATCCAAAACTCTCCTCCAGTGCTCTAGTTTGCCCAACTTAGGTTGGACAACTATCCCTCGATATACGTATGCATAAGCATACCCAACAGGCCTATCTCTGTCCACCAGTGGCTTGGTTGCGGGAATATGCTCCCATGCCCATACCTGTAGTAGTGTAACTCCAATAGATAGACTGTCATAACCCAAGTACACCACCTGATGCAAATCTCTGTATAAGTGGGCCAACATAGCCGACCCCCATCCAAATCGGCGACCCTATGTCACCATGTCCTCCAAGACCAACCCCCATCCTATAGCCAGTCCCTTCGACCTCCGGTCGGGACATAAGAAACCTACCAGCACTGATGGTAGAGGAGCGTAATCCAAATCTAGAAACTCCTGCCAGGGGATCTCGTATCCACAAACTGTATCATCTTGAAGAATCCAGTGAAGTGCTCTGTCCCAACCTCCTCAGTCTGCTCGTAGGGTAACAATACACGTACCATGGGAATCCGTAGAATCCGATAACAATCCTTAGGTGTTACTATGATCTCGCTTGTCGGCAAATGAAAGGTGTTGGTGTCGCTATGCCACCTCTCAGCCAACACTATCAATAAACCCTGGTTAACGATAAACTGAGGCATCTCTAACAAAGAGGATAGGTCGCACCTCTCAATAATATCCATGTCAGCCTGTGTCAATCGTGGTATCAATGACCATGGTCTCAAAAATCATTCTCGCGACTGAACAACACCAAGGCACTCCTATCACAAAGCAAAACAAGTCCAATATCAGTTTCCTCATCAAATCCATTGATATCAAAATCAAAGTCGTATCAAAACTTGAAACTTTGAAAATCTAATCAAGTTCCACAATCATATCAAGTTCCACATTCATATCAGCTTGTAAAACAACTCAAGTTCCACAATCATATCAGCTTGTAAAACAACTCAAGTTCCACAATCAAATCTGCTTGTAAAACAACTCAAGTTCCACATTCAAATCAACTTGTAAAACAACTCAAGTTCCACAATCATATCAGCTTGTAAAACAATTGAAGCTCCACATGTATATCAACTTGAAACAATGCAAATCAAATCAAGTTCATATCAAAAACATCCCTATCAAAAACCAAATCATATCAAATCATCAACTTGAAAAATTGCAAGTCAAATTAAGTTATATCGAAACTATTATTGGACAACTTATCAAAACAATGACAACAGGCACGCAGACTGACACTTCGCACTCATCCCGACAAAACTAGCAAAAACTTGCCAATTTTTCTTCATCCAAAAATCCTGTTTTACCCAAATTTTTCCCTCATGCGCTAAATAATCTTGTCTACATGCTACACTATTAGGTATGTGCTACCCTGTTCTCAATGCGCTACACCATTTACCCTATGCGCTAGCCAACATCTACGCGCTACCCTATCCTATTTCTATATCACCTAAATTACCCTAAGCGCTAAACTACCCTATGCGCTATCTTATCCTAGTCTTGTGCTACAAACCTAACCCTATGCGCTAGGGTGTACCTATGCCTACGCAGGCAACCCCCTAGGAACCCTATGCGCTAGGTATCTCCTATGCGCTACCCTTTTTTCCCTATGTGCTACCTTATACCCCTGGTGCACTAACCTAATCCTAAGCACTACCCTAACCCACCACTACGCAATCCTAATCTTTTTGAATGCTACCCTATTTTATTGAACCCTACGCGCTATGAAACCTATAGTATGCGCTACGCTTTGACCCCGACACGCTAAAATGCCAAATCCGCATGACAAAATTGAAAACATGATCAAAAACAACAAAATAAAAATCCAAAAGAGGTCAAAAAGGCTGACTTACTGGTGGTCCATATGCGACGGGTCTCCGATACCTCCACACGCGCTTGAATCGATGAGAAACATAAGGAACCGACATGTTCACTTTTCTCCAAGTGTCACTTTCTCTAAAGTCAACAAGCACAAATGAGACAAAAAGAAATCACTTTTCCCTTTTATAGGGTAAATCAAAATTAGGGTTACGTGGAGGAACGCGTAAATTGCTCATGGTGTCTCATACAACCCTACCAAATATCAATATCAGGAGATGAATCAAATAACCGCATTCAACATAGCCAAAAATTTTTAAATGCAATAAAGTTTATCAAATTTATCTAAATCAAATCAAATGTTCAAAATTTTTGATTCATCTCCCGAGGGGGCATTATCAACATCATTTATCAAATTTGGGGCATTGGTTATCAAATCTGGGGCACGACATGAAAATCTCAAAACAACATAAAAATTGATCATAACTAAATCATGACGACACATCATTTTCTTTGAATCAACATGTGCACACACATCACTTCAAAGAGGGGCAAAATGTAGACATATAAAAATGACCATATTCCTAAATGAATATTCAATGTTCATTTTATTCTCATTCCTCTATTTAGTTAAATCTAATTTAATTAAATCATCCACATTCTTCTATTTAATTAAATAAATTATTTAATTTATTTAGTTAAATTCACTTAAGCCCTTTGTGTCATTTAATTGAATAAATCATTTTATTTAATTAAATCCCTTCTCCCTACTTTCTAATTAAATTTACATTTAATTAAATAGTTCACCCCAATTAAATAAATGTAATTTATTTAAATTCCCAACTTGCAACCAAATTGAAATAAAGCAATTTATTTTAATTAAATCCTATTTTCCCTCATCCACTTGCATTTTCCTACATTTCCCACTTGCATCCTAACCCTATTCCTAATTTCTTCTAGAATCCATCTAATCCTAATCAATTAACCTAAATCCATTCATTATCCCTTTTCCCTAAATTTGAGGAGGTCACTTCTCAAATTTGGAGTAAAGTTTTCAAAAGGCATTAAAGCCTTTATGCCTTCAACAAGCTAACTTGTTGAATACCCCCAAATTTGGAAGGACTCTTACAAATTTGTCCCAAAAGTCTTCAAACCATTAATGTTTAACTAATCCTTAGTGGCTTGGTTAGAGAATTTTTGCCTAACTTAACCCTCATCTAACCTAGGGGTCTCATCAAGCATTCATTGCTTTGACCATGGTTATCCCTTTAACCTTTGCACAAGAGTTTACCCTTTGGGTAAAAGCTTTATCCATTGGATAAACTTAACCTAACCTTAACCCTTACCTCCTAAGGTAACCATGAGGTCTTCTCAAGCATTTAATTCTTCTTACATCTCCTCTCAAGTAGTCTCTTGTTGACAATTGTCACCATTTCATTGGTGATAATTGTAAACATGGATTGATTAACTTTCAATCCTGACGCTTGATTAACTCCTTCAATCTTGATCATCCATTGCCCTATTTTCACTATAAATAGAGCTCTCATTCCTCCATTTTAAGGATCCATGCAAACTTTTAGTATATTATTTATGCTCAAATTTATCAACACGTCTAGCTCCTCTTTGTAATAGGAATTAATCTAATAAGCATTTTGGGCTATTTCCTTTATCATTAGCTTAGATCATTAACTAGTATACCATGTTAAGATAGTTTTGCTACTAACCTTGGCATCTTATAATATAGTTTACTTCATTTGTAGAATCATGCATAGATAGGATGCATTTCATGGTAAAATTAATCTAAAGCATCCCTTGTTCTTGCATTCGTCATCCCTAAGCCACTTTGCTCAGTGATCTGAGAGCAAAGGCATTGTCTTGAGGGACCTTGTGAGATAGAGAACCATGGAACCAACCTTGGGAAGTTGAGTCATTCTTCATGACTCCATAACTTTCACCAAGAAGTCCTGTGGGTGTGTGGACAAGTCTCTTTGAACATATTTTTCACATTTTAAGTTTCATTGACCCACTTTTCCCGCACACAAATATCAATTAAGATTTCATTTGGAACAACTTGTTAAGTTGTCACATCTAATTAAGCATAGGTCGCAAGTAATTAAGTGTTAAAAAAAAAATTGTTGTGTTTTTTGCCGAAAAGTTTGGGCATGACATTTTGGTATCAGAGCCTAGGTTCAACACTGGAGAACATGGGCTACATTCATAACTTAGTTGAACCGAGCTATGACTTAGGAGTATAACACCTAGGTGGAAACTTGCGAAATAACGAAGTGAAACATAAGTGAAAATTCTTTTAAAACAAAAGGATCAACATATATCAATTCAGGGGGTTCCAAGGGTCACCAAAAGCCCTGAACTTCGAAACTTATTTGTCATAATTGTCATGGCATAATAAGACCCCTTACGACTATCAAATTTCAAAAATATAGTTATATATATGAAAATATTCCCGATGTTTAAAAATAAAATTTAGATCTCTAGTACATAGAAGGTTACCAATCAATCAGAACCTAATGCAACAATTGCCCTAATCAAATCAAGTATGAGGAGTTAAATCTTCAATAGAATACCTCTAATGGAAACTAAGGCAATACCATCCATCGGGTATGTTCATGACGTGGCAAGTCAAGAAAGCTAGATAGACATACAATGAAGGCGCAATAAACAAGTCCATTGAGACAAAGACAGTTCTAGTTAACTTTTTAAGCTATGTGAAATAATGGTGGTTCGAGAACCAGGACCACCGTTTGAGGCACCAATGAAGAAAAGTTAAGAGGTACTCTTGAAAATCTTGGGAAGAAGAATTAACCTATCCTAATGGATAGGTACCTTAAGAATGTGGTCGTGCTAGGTTTCTTATTGAGAACATTTGTTAGAGAATTCTCGTATCAATGCAAAGAAGCTAGTGTTGTATAACCTTGAAGATGAGGATTGAAATGGTGAATGACAATCTCCTTGATAAGTGAACTCTAGTAATGCTATAGATGAATTAAATAAGAAGAAAGAAGACATGAACCTCTTGGGTTAAAACACGTAATTGCAATAAACCCTAAGTTCTTTTGTAGTTATATAATTGGAGAAACACCCAAAGTAAAGTCACAACTAGTTCCTTTATGGGAAGATAATCTTGAAAGGATTAAGTAAATGGAGAAGAAAATAGAGATGGTTTGGGAATCAGGAAAAATTCCTATTAAAGTACAAAGAGTGTAGAAGAATCATGATCTAATAATCAAGGAATGATTAACTTATATCCATTCGGGAACCTAAGGAGAAAAGTGTAACCCAATCATGACTAGTAGCTAGATATAGGACAGTTTGGAACACAATTTAACTACTTCAATGCAACCAAAGTAGGTTTGTAAAAATTATGGCACACAAGTGTAAAAGTATGCAAAACATTAAGTATGGATAAGACAACATGCAATTGGATAAGGCTTATGGAAGGATAGTATAGCAGTATTATAATACCAAAGTTTTAATGAGAATTAGTTGGCAGTGTAAAATGTTTTATGAGAACAATGATAAGGAGCCGAATTATGTGGTTAGCTAAGGGAGAACTTGGAAATTATGGGAGTCTTAAGAAACTAGTAATTATTGGACACCTTTATGTTATGCTATAATATGCTAGGATCGGCTAGCAAGTAAATATAAAATAATTAATATGGAAAGAGATAATTTCTTTTTATCAAATTAAAATGTGGGTGTTGGTTTATTTTTTTATGCTTGTCACTCTTGAGTGCGCACCCCCTTGTTTTCATAGTTGCATAAGTGGAGTAGGAGAGAATAAGTCAACTCTCCACATCATTTTAAAATAGTCATGGAATATGTGGAGTAGGAATTAGTTGTCAAGCGTTATTGATTTTACTTGACAAATTATTCCACCCTTAATTGTTCTTAACCATAAGTGTTAGTAATTTGGCAACATGCTCCTTCTCGATGGGGACAAATGGATGATTAGAGATGAAAATACAAGGAGCTAGCCAAGGTGCTAAGAGAATAAATGATGTCCCTATTAGAAATTATATGAATTTCACTATACAAATCCTAAGTGGTTCTAAGTATACAAGTATCGATTTTGTACCCAACTATCAACCCCTATAGCAAAAGAGACATAAAAGTGTTGATGCATGAGTTGCCACGTATCATTTAACCAAGGTTTAACATATTAAGATATTTAATGGAAACCCAAGGAGAATTGACGAAGAATGGTAGAGTTAGTGCAATCACCTATTAGAATATAATTATGGTTTCTAATAACAGTAAATGGATAGTGGATTATATCGGAAAGTGATGCTTGTAATAGTAATCATGTGAAGGTTAAATGGAACATGATCTATAAAATGATTACAATCTCTTGTGTATAAGATATTTCATAATAATAAAGGAATATAAACGATCTAAAAACCTTAAGAGTCCAATAATCAGTTCCTAACACACTCAGGACGTGTGATCTTGGGTGATGTGTTGCGGTTACTCCCTATAGTGTGGCTAAAATGGTCACCTTGTTTTGAGTTTTGATTTGACAGTGTTTCAACTTTTTTTGAATAGTATATTGTGACTTTGGGGCTAGTACTTTATTTTATATATATTTTTTATGATGGAAGGACCACTAAATTTATGTTTCTTTTCATTTGAGCTATGATGCTTGCCATGTTGCTAATTTTAATACTTTGTGATTGCTGACATTTTTTTTCTTCTTTTTGATTGGACTTGGAAAATGTAACTTTTACCTTGATCTTTTAAAGTGTCAAGTGGTCATTGTGAATCTTGATTTAGCTAGCCCTATTAATGTGATTAGTGTAATGTCTGTCATGTTCATTGAATAATTGATAGTGTGTCAAGGGAGAATACCACAAGGAGTTAAATTAGGCACAAGGAATAAATAAAAAAGTATTATATCAAATTAAGAAAATGGAAGGAATATCATCTTAAATTAAAATTCTTTGCAATTAATATAATCAAGAAAATTAATAACAAAAGTGTGAAGGAATTGTGAAAGTGTTGATAATTGCAGACTTGTTAATTTGGCATGTGTATGGAGATGACTGCGTGGATGATATCTAAATTAAGTATAATTATTTTTCATCACTCCCTTAGAATGGGATTGTTATATACCTTATTATTTGGTTTTGTGATTAGTGTAACCTATGTAACTTAACCTTGGTGCCTAGAAGTCTAAACATTGTAAGCCCTAGAGGTAGAAAATTACCCTATTTATGGGCAGATTAGAAAAAAACCTAGACTTGATTACACCTTGTTCCCCTATGATGTGGGAAGAAATCATGCACCTAGGGTGGTTTAACAAATATGTAATTAACACCCTTATGAGGCACCTTGATGTAAAATAAGTAGATTCATTTTAGATATAGTGTGATGTCAATTTTCTTTAGTAACATACAATGAATGAGAATTGCATTGGGATAAACATGTTTTAAACAAATCCTTATCAAAATATGACTCCTAGAAAATTTAACAAGTAAAATAATATATGTAACCTAGATAATGGAAGATGATGATGTGTTGTATTGATACGATTTGGATGGTGCATTAATTTAAAGTAATTACGGAATGTGTAAAGTAGAACTTAGGGAAATGTAATAAAAATGCTAAGATTTGTACCTTATGAAGGTAGTAAGCTATTACGTTAGTAAATTGGTTTTAGTATTGCATCTTTCTAGTAGGCAAGATAAGATTTAGTGTAATTTTGTGAAATTGTGGGGAATGTTATATTTTGTATCTTGGTCATGCGACTTCCAGGAGCAAGTCCAACTCTACGGGGGGAGGATGTAGAGCCCTCCCTGATCAAGCTCTGGTTAACTTAGCTGACCATGGTTGACTGTATTAATAAATGCTATAATTCAATAGGATGGGCTATGTTAGACAAATAGATTAGTGGGAAAAATAATTGAACCAGGTTATGGAATCATTTTACCTTGCGGTGTACATTTTGATGGGTTAGGGATTTAGATCATATATGATCCACTGATTTGACAATCTTGATATGACGTATGTCAGCTATCTCTAAATTTTCAGTACTTCATTATCATATTAGAAAACATGGATGCATGTTGTATTAATGATTGAGTTTCATGAGGATTGTGATGATGCCTTTTGAGTAAATTGATTTATGTGGATTTTATTGGATAAATGATAAATTGATCGTTATGATTGAAATTGTATGCAAAGTGTCTGAATTGTATTCTTTTCATATGTTGATATTAAATGTGATTATTTGGGGTTACTAATGTGCAAAGTTAGATGTGCAGGAAAACTAATCCATGTGACCATGGAAACTATTCGGAGAACCAAGCCTAAACCTATGTGTGTTTGTGAAGCCAAGGGTTGTCTATTTGGAGAGACAACACCTCGTTTGTAAATGTGTTTTAATTTGTAAATGTCTATGCTTGGATGTGTGTTTAATTTATTAATTCCAAAAAAGGGACATTGCCATGTGTATTTAAGTGATGTGTAATTTTGTGGTGTCACTTCACACATGTGTTGTAAAGTGATTTGGTAGTGACATGTCCCTTGGAAGGAATTTGTTTTATGATTGCATTTTTCAAATATCATAGTATGGTCCCAAGAATGTCTTGGATAGGGAGCCATTAGAAATGTCAACTTAGGGTTGACCTGTAGGTAAACTTTGGGTGAGTTTAAAGAGGGTTAAACTAACTCCTAAGGTCAAGTTAGGGGCATCTTTAATGGGTCATATGATGTACCTATGGATGATGGCCAATTTTAGCCATGTGTCCACTCCCTAGGGACTGTTTAGTCACCCCAAAAGTTGAGTTTTTCAAGATTGCTATATTTCAACTTTTGAGGATCTTACCTAGGTTAGACAACCTTCCTCATGAGTGATATTACTCTTCCCCATTATTTTTACCTTTTTTAGATGCCTTGGCTAGAGAGATTGTAAGGTGTTGGGAAGACCAACCTATGAACATCCCTCACCCTTCCCAAGAGTATTCGAAAGAGTGAGGAGTGACTTATTAGGGAATGGTTTGGGAGGGAGAAGTTTGATCACCCACTCTCCATTTTGGAGACATAGATTCTTGAAAATTTGGTTTTTGGATTGGGAAGTTTTGGCTAAGTCTTGTGAAGGAAAAGATAGTGGATTAGGGCAGTTCTCCTACAAAATTTTATTCATCCCATTTGTAGTTTTAATGTTGGTTGAATACTTCCTCATGTATGTTGTTTTGTAAATATGAAAACATTATTTGTTGTTTTCCATTGTTGTTTTCTTAGTAAGCTTAGGAATATGTTGAGTTCTTCCTTGTGTATTTTTATTGCATGTATTTATGTTATTGTTTTGGGTGTTTCAAGGCTTTACTCACCCTTGGGAGGGTAGAGTAGCCTTGGGGTGAAGGGTTGTTTGACATCCTAAGAGTGTAGAGGCTCTCTTTGGAAGAGAGTGATACACAAGGGATTATGGGACCCTTGTTATATAGTGTTTTATTTATGCAGTGGGGGTCATAAGGGGAGTTTGTTGGCTTGTATGCCTTGGGGGACAAAAGGATTTGTTGGGACAAGTTTGGAACTTGTGGGTATTCTACTTGGTAGCCTTGCAATGGAATTATGCTCTCCTACTTGCAAATTTCTCCTCTAGGTATTTGGTCCACCTTCACCCCACAAGTTATAGTCACTAAGTGACTTTGTTCATCCTTGGGTTGGGAGTGTTTGTGTTGTGTTTTCCTCTTTCTTACGTGTTTATGATTGAGTGTAACCTGTTTAGCCTTGGTTCTCCTAGCTTGGGGGTGGCTTCTTGTAAGCCTAGGTTGGGAGGTGAGCCTCCATGGTCACAACCTACAAGCTTTTGTTGCAGGTTTGCTTGGATTAAAGAAAGGAGTGGAATCTACTCGCAAGATCCTATTTTATTATATTGAGTTACAAGAAATTAAAATATTTTATGTCAAGCCCTCATTTGGTAGAAATGAAGAGGCTTGAGTTTGTAACCTCTCTATTTTGTGTAAAGGAAATAATGAAGAAACAAATGTATTTTTACTTGACTAGTTTATTCAAAGAAATGAAGAGAAGAGAAAGACTTTTGAGTTATTTCATTGTATTTGTTATTGCTTGGAAAAGATGGAAGAAATCGGTTTTTATTTTATTTAGTTAATAAAGGATAAACATATTGGAAATGGAAAAGAAAAATAGATGAATATTTAATTGGTTTCATTCTGTTATTTTTATCATTCTGCAAAAATAAGTTTTAGAAATGTAGTTACAAATAAAAAGGAAAAGTTATTTTTGTCTATAGTTTTAAAAAGAAATGTAGGAAAAATACTTTCTAAGTGTTAGTTTAAATCTCCTTTTAAGCTTCCATCTTGCTTCTTAATGTTCAATAGATATGTGAAAGAATGTAGTTGCAACTGTTTAAAAGATTATTTCTGTTAAACTCTATATTCTGATAATGCACAGTTAGACACATAATTTAAGCTATGCAATTCTTATTTAAGTAGAAAAATAAAAATAATAAAAGAAAGAAGAATACATTTAAATGTTAGTTTTAAATCTTATAAAAGTTTGTATCTTGTTGTTTTATTTATCAAATAATGTTGAAGAAATAATGCATTTGTTAAATAATTTACTTCTTTTATTTATGCCTATTTCTAAATATTTGTAATAGGAAGAAAAAGTGCAGATTTAGGCATATTAATACATCTAGAGAAATATATTTGCATGTAGGATTAAATAATCTAAAAACCTACTATTCTGCATCTATCAAATACAAAGTTGAAAGAAATATTTAATGAAATAGGTGTTGCATCTCATAAACATTTATATTCAGATTTATTCATGCATTTAACATTCTCATTTTTTTTAAAAAATAGATTAATAGATCAGAGTCTTTAATCAGATTAAAAATATGATGCATGAGTATATATATATATATAGCATACATAAAATAGACATACTTTTCAAATGTATACTAGAATTGTTTTCATAGCCTCCTTTGTGAATATATATATAATATATACAAATGTATATAATACACTATGGATCTACTATCATATAATGAAATGTAATTTAATAAACAAGGAAAAAAAAAAATTCTTAAGAAAAAAAAAAATTCTATGCATGTAAGTTTTTGGGTCGGCATTATGTGTGGGGAGGCCCTGCGGGCTATGGCCACTGGGTGGTCCGCAACCCCCACAGTGGGTGGCAGCCACCAAGTGGACCGCGACTCCCACAGTGGGCTGCGACCCACATAGTGGCCAAGGTCGTTGCGTGGGCAACACCCTACTAGTGGCACCGTGACCACCCAACCATCGCTCTCCATTGGCCCTTTGGTACCGCTCACACTTTCGGCATCATCCGCGACCTTAAGGTGCTGCCTCCCCTCCACCGCCCTCTCTCAGCACTAAGCACTCTACCACCACTTCCCGGCCATGCCTGCAACAAAAAAATATTATCCACCATGAAAATTATTTCATGGTGGAACCCTAATCTGACCTAGGGCTAGGTAGGAAATGGTAAAATGAAAAAGAAAATAGAATAGGTTAGTTTCTTCACCCCTAAAGAAAGGGGAAACCCTAACTAGGGTTATACCCACTTTTTATTTTTAATAAAAGAATAAAATGATAAGGGAGGGATTTGAAAATTTAAATAAGTTTTGGGGGGAAATTTTCCTGATTATTAGTAATGAAATTTCTTTATGGGGGAAAGATTTATAATTTTTTATTAAAAGATTATTTGATTTTATATAGGCATTATGGGTTCTCAATTCATTGGTTAGACTATATTATTAGATGCAAGAATATATATGTAAATGATTAATCTCTCTTTATTAACATTTGTTAATAGGTATTGTTAAGCATAAGTAATAGTTTAACTTAAAAAGGGATAATGAGTAAAAGAAAAAAAATAAAATGGGAGGAGTAATTTATAACAACTTGATTAAGTTATATATATACATTTTGGAAATTCTAATGGTATACATTAGTTGGAATACTTTAATGAAGGTTATTAGACGGCTATTTGTTTGTAAGGGGGTATTGTAGTGGGATAATATAATATTTTAAAATAAGATAATGGACTTGATCTTATGTATCTATTTAACCTAAGTGGAACCTTTTAATAAATAATTTAATTAACATAATGTCTTTTGACACTTTAATTTTAATTGCTCAATTAAATAATATTAATACATTGAATTAGTATTAATATTGATTAAACAGATTCTAGAATTATTTAAGTTATAAAAAAGAAGAGATTAAATTATCAATGATTTGGGGAAAACTGATATTCCTTAGAGAAATAATTGATATTAGTTCAAGAAATTTTATTAATATCATTTAGTGGAAATTGGGCTATTTAAATATTATAAAATATAATTAAAATTGAAGGGGCTTTTGAGTGAATTTATTTAATATCTAAAAGGATATTGTCCTTATAAAATTAATTTATTTTTCTTTGATAATAGGAGTTATTGTAATTGTTACGTAGGTGAAAAATCTAATTCTATCGCTTAGGAGTTAAAATTGAAACCTAAGACTTCGAGTTAAATTTTATTTCATCACTCACTTTAGAAACTCATTTAATATCAATTAAGATTTTGTGGAACAACTTGTTAAGCTGTCACATCTAATTAAGCATAGGTCGCAAGTAATTAAGTGTTCAAAAAAAAAATTGTTGTTGTGTTTTTTGCCCAAAAGTTTGGGCATGACAAAACACACTCTAGTAGTATTTCCTTGGCAAAGAAACTTATGTGTATGAGATATTACTAGACAAGTATGGAAATAAATTCTTATCAATTTGTTAGGAAGTGAAAGAAATGTCAGATACACAGAAATCTCATGCATGCACTAGCATAAGAACTATGACCCTTAGCTACTCCTTGGCCTTTTTGCCAATGGGGACTCAACCTTGTGGGAAATATGCATCCCCCGTCATCCAATGACAACAAATTTATAATAACTTACAATGATTATTTCACTAAGTGGATTGAAGTTGTACCTTTAACCACTATTATAGGCAAACACATCGCCACATTTATCTTCAACTATATCATTTTTGGAAGACCTTCCAAAAATTAGTATGTCCAAGAGCTTTGTGACAAGTTTCATATACAACATTGATTCTCTACACCATATTACCCCTAAGGAAATGGTTAGGTAGATGCTTCTAATAAAATGATTTTGAAAATCTTAAAGAAGACAGTCACCGATGTTGGTCGTGATTGGCATGTATAGTTGAATCCTGCCTTATGTGCTTACTACACCAATATCTGCACACCCACAAGCACTACACCCTATGCCCTTGTTTATGGATCAAAATAAATCTTTCCCATCAAGGTCAACTTACCCTCTTTATGAGTATCTCTTGAAGGCATAATCCCTGATGAAGAGTATCAAATTTCCAAAATTCCTAAGTTAGAGTTTTTGGATGAAAGATGGAAAATGGATTTTAATCTCCTCAAGATTTACTAGTAATGTATGTCAAGAAGCTACAATCATAGAGTGAATCCTAAATTTTTTCAAGTTGGTGATCTAGTTCAGAAAGAGAACCCTAAAAGTCAATAGGATAGAGAAAAGAAGGGGATGTTTCAACCAAATTGTCTTAGTCCTTATGTAATCATTGTTGCTTATGGATTAGGAGAACATCATTTGGCAACACCATAAGGTGAATTATTGTATCATCCCATCAATACTATGCATCTTAATAAGTTTTACTCTTAGTATTTAGGAAACTCCAATGCAAAGGGATCAAAAAAAAATTATGGTGCACTAAAAATAAGTAGTGAAAACCTAGAAATAGGCACTATTTGTGATAAACTAGTCTTCTCCATCTTTTAGGACTTTAGTCTTCATTAATATTAATCATTTTTCCTGCATTCATGTACATATGTAGATACCCATCATGGTTTGTTACTCACCGCTATCACTTTACCAAATAAAGTGCATTTTCCTATCCACTAATAAAGTTTTCCATCTATCCATACATCCATATTTCTCCATCCATAATAAGTAGGTCCTTTACTTGTCTGGGGCCTAGAGCCTCGACGTAGGCATAGAATTGGATCCTTAATGCCACACTCTAGATGATAACAATCTATATTGTGATACTATCTCCAGACAACAAACATCATAACGATGAGTTTTAAACAAAATGTTAACATGGGAAATTGACATATATAAGACAACAAAACAACTTTCCTAAATACCTCATTATCGAGATGATTATATCTATCATGACAAGAAAACACATTTATGGCAAGAGGATTTAATAGATGCTATAAATCTAGGTCTTTTGTCTTGATTATCATTATCATGTTTCCTATGCTACTCAAGGAGTCCAAGAATTGAGAAGCTATGATGGGGTATGGAAAATTTATTTGTTTGTTATTTGTGGGTTGGTCTTTAGTAGTGTGAAGAATTGTCTAACGACATGCTTGGTCATGATGAGAGAAAATTATGTCTCATTTAATGCCACACTCTAAACTTTTTCATATGCCTTTAATCATATCATAATATTCCATTTTTATATCATTCCTTATCATTTTACCATTTTATGTTGCATACGGTTACATATATATTAAAGGTATTTAATATAGTTTTGAGAGTAAATTATAGAAATTAATTATTAATTGTCTTTATTAGTAAGCATTATTATTTTACGCCTTGGAAAATATATCTTGCAGCATACTTCATGTTGCATTTTATGCAGAACCTTCATGTCACTAAGAATTGCCACATGGATTGTACTCACATTTAATTTTTCTATGTTGGACCTATTTATGTGTTCATCATAATTCCATGATTACTAGGTTGAGCATGCACCATCTATGCTGAAATTTTATGATTGCAACTATCAGCATCTTCCAATTTATGGTGTTGTCATGTTTCTATACAACTCAACCTGTGACTTCTTCAAATGGCTGCAAATATAGATTAATATTTACAACCAATGATGCACTTGCCAGCTAAGAGAGGGAAATCGAATATCTTTCCATTTTTTATTTCTATTGACCATTGTAACAAGACTATTTTTAATATGCATCCATTTCAGCTCATGCTCAAATGTTCCCAGTAAAAGAAATGCCAAATAAGAACAGTCAATTTTGCGTTGTAATTGGCGGGGAGATGAAAAAGAATCTCGAAAATACAAGACATGGGTTTTGTCCAAAATGATCCCAATAAAGTTTCCACATGACAAAATCCTCAAAAAACAAAGGATCTAAAGGATATAGGTGGTTTAATAAAGGAAATGTTTCCTAATTTAGTGTTGCAATTGGTTGACAAAATTTCCTCAATTGCAAAACCAAATTCGACCTATTTCCAAGTGATTGGTGTTGGAGAGATCATTGACATGGGATTTTGTTTGTATTTTAAAAACCATTTTCTAAATTCTCATAGATTAGGAATTTCAATTTGGGAGAATCGGTTTTGATTTGTCCTTTATCTCTTTGTGTATTTAAATCAAGTCATTAGTCACAAGGGAGGGCAAATTATATATACGTAGATTGGAGTGAGCGGATTGTTGGTGTGCAGGTTATTGTATACAAATTTTGTAACATTCTCTGATAAATAAAATAATGTTTATTCTTATCATGATAGTGTAGAATCTCTCTTTCACATTATCACTTGATGGACTGAGGAGACAGGGCCCACTTCTTGGGATGTCTGGTGATTTTTTATTTGTTTAGCAATGTGTTTATTGTTATTATTTTTGTATTGTTTGCAAGAGTGTTTTGTTGTTGATTTCTTGTAAGATTATTTGCTAGACTAATTGTTCATGCTTTATATCACTTTATGATTTCCATATTAGTTTTCTTTGGAGTTGTGAGTTTAATTTCTAGAATTATTAGTATTGTTGTTGTTCTTTTTGCCAGGAAGTGATAGTTCTTGTCACTAGAGTTGTTTCAATTTGTAATAAATTTATAAACTAGTTGCATTTCATCCCCACTCAACTCATGACTCTCACCCCTTTTGCAGATAGCCACGATACCTTTCAAAAGCTTGTGATCCATAGATTGATAGATAGACCAAGTTGAATCTAGTGATTAATTCCTCTTATTTCTTTACCCCAATGTTGGCCTATCAGGTAAAAGATCACCGAGGACAATATAAGTCTAAGCATGATAGAGTACAATCTTTGTCTGCTAATAAATGCAGGTGATACTTAAGTCTTCTCAGTTCAATTATACTTAGATGCTTGTATTAGCTTGCCAAATAAAAATCTATGTAAGTGATACTCAGGTCATCTCATTTTAATTATACCTATATGCTTGTATTCTCTTACAACATTTTTAAAGCTCAATGATGATAAAAAGCACTTGAAATTTGTATAAAAGATGAATAGGTTTCATTTGTTCATGTCAAGTTTTCATTTCATTTATAAGTATTTTATAGTTATAATTTTATAGGTTATCATTTATTCATGGCTTAAGATCCAAGTAATTTTCTAATTGATTCTAGGTTGTCTTTTTATTCATGACTAAGTATACTTGGCATAACAAAAACAAATCACCATCATTATACATATCATGGTCATTACAATCACAAGTTAATATTATTTAGGTGCATTGTCTATACATTTTAGATCATGATTTCAATTCATTAATTCATATAATACTGTCATACATCCACATAGGTCTCATACATAAAAATATAATAAAAAATAAAAAATAAAGATAACATTGTCATAGCATCAATTGCATAATATGTCATGTGTACATACATCATACATAGAAATTAAAAACATCATGAATTTCATTAGGAGTTTTACATGATAGGTTGGTTATTCAAACTATACATTAAATCATTATAAGCCATAAGCATATAAAGGCATTCCATAATGTTGCTTTCATAGAAGCACGTTATCATAGGAATCATACAATCATCATATCATAAGAATCATATGAATCATAGAATCAACATGCTAGATCCATCGTAATAGAGTCATCATCATAAGATAAATCATATAAGAGCATAAGCATAAAGACAAAACAAACATCCATCCATAAATAACATGCATATGGTCCTTCGATCTCGACTCATATATATCATCATTAAAAAATAAAGTGTCCAAGTATACAATAATATCATGAATCAGAATTGTAACTCGAGCTATCAAAATAATGGCCATACAAAAATTGTACATGCCCCAGTGTCTATGAGGAACTTCCAATGGAATCTATAGGCCCATGATGTGTGATACCTGAAGGTCATGCTCTTATATCCTCTAATAGTAGTATTGGAGGGGGTTGGTGGTCGCGTCACCCCTCCACTCTCAGTTTATGTCTGCCTCAATCTACCATATGAACTTTGAGTAAAACTACCTGCTCTCTACTTAGGGGGCATCACCTTCTCATATAATAATCTCCAATAATTTATCTCATTCCCTGCATGAAATATGGCCATCATAATATCGCCACTAGGACCATGGGATGTAATCCACTAAATATCCTCTAATAAGGCCTTTGACCTATTATATATATCAATGGTTGTATATTTATCCACTATCAATCCCCTCACCTACCTCTATAGTTGTGTGACATGTCCTTGTAGCTAAGGAACCTAGGCTCATAAATCTAACACCTATCCATCATCTTGTGCCTGAATCGAAGGGACCTATCCTTGTGCCTCTAGGTGAGGTTGCACATATGGTTGTAACTCTATCTATACAAGATCTTTACCAAGCCCTATACCCCTCCTACCTCTAACACCATCTCCTATACCTCAACCATCACCTCCACCTCTCCCACCTACTCCACCTTATTTCCTCATCATCATCATCATCCTCTAGCCTTGGTGGTACATCTCCTGGTCATGTTAGTCTAGAAAATGGATTCTTTCCAAAGTATTTAGAAAAATCCTCTGTCATCCCAAAATCAACAATATGTCTCCTAAGGTCCCATCCCTGATATAGAGTGGTTTGGAATTCTGCATGTTCCTTCTCAAAAGAAACCAATTGACCCCACTGGTTATGCTTCTTATGCATCTAAGAAAATTCAATAGTACCTGCAACATAGGTTGGCTCCTACCAAATCATCATAGCACATAAGTGATGATATATCACTCAATAATAAAGGGAGTCCAACCAATCAACTATCTTATCTGAAAGACATCTAGTATCTTATGTTGGCATGATTGGCATAACTGATGATGATATTGATATATCGGTATAAGGACTGTTGGTGATGATATAGTTGATATGATAAGGAGAATGATGGCATGGTGATGTATGACTGGTATAGATTGAGATATTGGTTGGTGACTTGGTGATTCATTATTTGTGTTGTCATTGATGGCAACTACGCCAATTTTTTATTCTTGATTACTTTGTCATCTAGGTTTACTGGGTGTAACCTAACCGTAATGGATTAAGTTGGTGAGATGAATTGTGCAGCTGACAGAAAACCTAGCAAATAGGACTTTAACCGATAAACATGATATAGTGTTATACTTAAGCAATTGGTTCTGAAGATTGATGAGGAATTAGGTGTTGTGGTTTGAAACATGTGTTTATATCATTGTAATGATTCTATGACTAGAACCACATCATTTTTGATAACTAAAAGTCATGTTTGTGATTTACTGTTGTATTTTCATTAGGGTTTTAGCAGGGTTTTAGAACCGGTAACAAGATCTCTTAACTGGTGAATTTCATAATGATCATAACTTGATGGTGACATGTCACAACCCAGTGAGAAATTAAAATATTGTTTTGGCACGATTAAGGTTGGAATTTCTTGGGAAATAGTGAAAGCATAGAAGAATTTTTTAAGGGTTTGACTACTTATCAGATCGATGTGCCGTGTCATGTTATGATTATTCAACGGTTGAAATTGCCTTGATATTTGTTGTAATAATTTGTATGATGATTTGTAAAGATCTGTGATAATGTATGATATAAATTCATTTAAATCTTGATGTATCTAGGTTTTTGTAACCTACAAAGATGAAGTGTATTTAGGTCAGTTTTGATGAAGTTTATTGTGCCGATAATCTGAGAAAAGAGTGTGTAGTCAAACCAGAGGTGTGTGTCTGTAAGAGTGAAGCAAATTGGAGATGAACTGGATCTGAACAAGCAAGAAGGAAGTGATATTTCCAGATTGTTCATCTATTGTTCCCTAATAGTTGCAGCAGGTTCAAAATCCCTTAACCAGGTAGGTCCTAAAAGGCCTTGTTCATGTAAATCCCTTAACTGGGTAGCTCAAAAACTTGAGTTTAAATCCTCCTATGAGGTTGCTTATAACAAGACAAAGCTCCTAACAGAGCTCATATTGTAAATCCCTTGACTAGGTGACTCCTAACAGGGTTTTCTCCTAACCGAGCATCATTGTAAGCTCATAACTGGGCTAGGCTCTTAACAGAGCGCATTCCTAAAGAGTGCATTATCTTGTGGGTACCAATTACCACCGTGGTTTTTCCCATTTGGGTTTCCACATCAAAATCCAGGTGTTCATATGGTGATTGATTTGTGTTTGTGTTAAGTTGATATCTTTCTATTGCATGCATGATTTGGAACCCTTAAATGAGCAGTTTGGTAAATATAATTAGTAGATTGATTTCAGTGGCTACCGATACTGGTTATGATCTGTTTTGGTGAAGTATTGATCAGTTTGGTTTAAGATTTTAGTTTGTTGTTAATACTGACTCACCCCCCCCCTCTTATTATTAACCGGGTCCTCTAAATATCAATTGGTATCAGAGCATTAGGTCCTTTATGTGCAAGAAGCTTAACAGCTTGAGCAAAAGATCTGGAAGAAAAAGATGAAGGAGGGTTCGAAATTTACTAAGGACAACTACACAATATGAAAAGATAGAATGAAGATTTATATCAAAGGTATGGGTTCTTAGTTTTGGCAACATGTTACTACTAAATATGTACCCCCTACCAGTCCTCTCACTCTAGATGAGCTTAAGGAGAAATGGAAAAATAATCAAGCACTAAAAGCCATTGTAAGTGCACTGTCTGATACTAAATACATTGATGTAGATGGATTAGAAACTGCATTTGAAGTTTGGGAGAAATTGGAACTTATATATGATGGTGATAAACATGTTCAAAAAGCTAAGGAAGAGAGTCTTAGAGGTAGATTGATGATATGAGAATGGTAGAAGGTGAAAATATAGCTCAGTATGGACAAAGGATCAAAGAGGTTGTTGGTGGTATTAAAAGTGTTCGAGGAAAGATTGAAGATGACACCGTTGTATGTAAGATGCTTAGAAATATTTTACCTACCTATGCATTGAGAGTTTCTGCTATTCAAGAGTTAAGGTCAATGAGTAGTGATAAGGTCACTGTTGATTCACTTATTGGTAAACTAATTACATTTGAATTGAATAGTTTTGATAATAGTGTTTCTAAGTCGTCTGAATCATCTTTTAAGGCATTTGTAATCCGTACACCTGTGAGAAAAGGAAAATATGTATGTCTTAGTTATGATTGCAAATCAATTCATGGTGGTAGTAGGGTAGATGTGGATGATGAAGACAACTTGATGGAGTTTGAAGCTCTTCTAGCTAAGAGACTTCTAAGAGGCACTGGTAAATATAAAGGTAAACTACCACTTAAGTGTTTCTCTTGCAATAAGATTGGACATATAGCTACAAAATGGCCTAACAGTGATAGAAAGGAGAAGTTTGGGAAATACAAAGGAAAAGGGAAGAAACAATGCTATGTTGTAGTTGATGAAGGAGTGACTAATGAGGAATTTGAAGATGATGACAATGAGAAGATTGTCTTTGTTGCTGTAAAAGAAGATTTGCTTGATGAAAAGGCTTTGGTATCTCAGTTTGACTCTAGTGATGAATGGATAATTGATAGTGGTTGTTCACACCACATGACCGGTCATAAAAGAAAATTTATATCTCTTGAAGAATTTGATGGTGGTGTGGTAAGATTTGGTAAAAAATCACCCTGTATGGTTAAAGGTAAAGGATCTATCTCTCTGAAGGGTAAAAGTAATGCAGATGATGTTTATTGGGTAGAAGGCTTAAAGCATAACTTATTGAGTATTGGACAGTTGAATGAAAGAGGATATCACCTTGAATTTAAGAGTGGAGTGTACAGGATCATGGGATGCAAAAGAGATTTGATTGCTACTGAAAAACAAACCAGAGATAATATATTTTATTTGAATGCTAATGTGAATAGTTGTTTGGTGGCTAGAATTAAGGATAGCAGGTAATGGCATAAAAGGTTTTGTCATGTGAACTTTGATAACTTGATAAGGGTCATAAAGTATAGTATGGTGAGAGGTATGCCAAGACTTATGAAACCAGACAATGTGTTATGTAAATAATATCAGATGGGTTAGATGACTTCTACATCTTTAAAGAGAAAATCCTTTGATTTAGTGCATACTGACTTATGTGGTCCTATGATGACTAGGAGCTTTAAGGTGATAAGTATTTTATGATTTTTACTGATGATTTTTCAAGGATGATGTGGGTCACTTTTCTAAAGAAAAATCAGAAGATTTTAGCAAATTTAAGGCCTTTAAAGCCTTAGTAGAAAAGGAAACTGGGAAGAGTCTGAAATGTCTGAGATTTGACTGGGTTGGTGAATTCACTTTTGATAAGTTTGTGAAGTATTATGATGAGTAGGGAATAAAGAGGCAAATGTTTTCACCTAAGACTCCACAACAAAATGGAATTGTTGAGAGAAGAAACAGGATAATTGTGGAAGAATCTAGGACTATGTTGTTACAAGGAGATGTACCGAAGATGTTTTGGAGAGAAGAAGTTAGCACTATTGTTTACACTTTGAACCAAGTTCTTGTAAAGAAAGGTAATGATAAAACACCTTATGAGCTTTGGTATGGAAAAAATCCTAATGTCAGTTACTTTAAAGTTTTTGGGAGCAGATATTTTATTAAAAGAGATGATTTTACTAGTAAATTTGATGGAAAGAGTGATGAAGGAACATTTCTTTGCTATTCCACCAAGACCAAAGCTTTTAAGTGTTACAATAGAAGGACAAAGAATATAGTTGAGGGTGTGAATGTTAAGGTTGATGAATTCTTTGACAAACTCAATGAGATAAGAAGATATGAGCTTGCATATGATGAAGTAAAACTATTGTTTATTGAACCAAAAATGCAGAAAAATGATGAATAGAACCATGCAAAAATAGGTGCTCAACCGGTAGATGATGAGGAAGATGATGAACATGAAGAAAAATTCACTACACTGGAACTGTTAATACCAATATATGTAAGGATAAATCATTCAAAAGACCAGATTATAGGTGACAAGAATGCTGATGTGCTAACTAGAAGAAAAAGCAGAGAAATTCCTGTCTGATTTCAACTGTTGAACCAAAGACAATTAGAGAAGCATTGAAAGTGATGTATGGATTAATGTAATGAATGAAGAACTAGATAAGATTGAGAGATAAAACACATGGTATCTTGTTCCTAGACCAAAAGACAAAAATGTGATTGGTACAAAGCGGGTCTTTAGAAACAAGTTAAATGAAGATGGTGAGGTTGTGAGAAATAAGGAAAGACTTGTATGCAAAGTGTATGCACAAGAAGAAGGTGAAGACTATGGTGAAACCTTTGCACCAATGGCAAGACTTGAAGGTGTTATAATTTTACTTGCCTTTGCATCTTTTAAAGGTTTTAAGGTCTATCAAATGGATGTTAAATCAGCTTTCCTGAATGATATTCTTGAGAAAGAAGTGTATATAGAACAACCAGATGGGTTTGCTTTGACAGAGGATAAAGATATGGTATGCAGGTTACATAAGCTATTATATGGATTTAAACAAGCACTAAGAGCATGGTATGAGAGATTGCATGCACATCTGATTAAGATAGGATTGCAGTGAATAAGTGAGGACAGTAATATCTATTTAAAGAATGAAGGAGACAAAATGTTAATTGCAGAAATTTTTGTTGATGACATAATATTTGATGGAGATGATGATTTGTGTATGGCTTTTGCTAATGAAATGAAGAAAGAGTTTGAGATGTCTCTGATCGGTGAGATAAAAATTTTCATTGGGTTACACATCCAACAGCTAGAAGGCAAAAAATTTATCTGTCAAACTAAGTATGTGAAAGAAGTTTTGAAGACTTTTGGAATGGAAGACTGCAAACCGGTCGGTACTCCAATGGTGACAGGTTGCAAATTATCAAAAGAGGATGATTCACTCTCTGTAGATAAGAAAGAATATAGGTCTATGATTGGAAAATTGCATTATGTTGTTCACAGTAGACTGGATATCGCACACATTGTTGGTTTAATTACTAGATTTCAAAAGAGTCCCTAGGAGACACATGGTAGCAGTAAAAAGGATATTATGGTATCTAAAAGGAATAGTTGATTATGGTTTATGGTATCCTTACTAGGTTGGAAATGTTGATGATTGGAAAACCATAACCAATGGAGATTTTCTTCTTGGAGGTAGACTGGTGTCTTGGACCAATAAAAAGCAAACTTATGTATCACAGTCAACTACAGAAGTAGAATATGTGGCTACATCTATGAATTGTACACATGATATTTGGATGAGATGTGTTTTGGAAAATTTCAAGAAGAATATGACTGAACCACTGATTATTTATTTTGACAACACTAGTGCTATAAATATTTCTAAAAATCTAGTGTTACATGCAAGGACTAAACATATTGAGTTGAAATATCACTTTCTGAGGGAGAGAGTATAGGAGAAGCAAGTAAGAATGGAACATGTGTCTAGAAAAGAGTAGTTAGCAGATATATTCACTAAACCTTTTCCTAAGGCGACCTTTGAATATCTTAGAGGTAAATTAGGGGTTAGACCCCTACATAAGATCAACTAAGATGTAAGTGATGCATCAATCTAGTAGACATTGAATATTTTCACTCCGAATTGATGAGATGTGGGCTACTCCTTAGGGGGAGCAGCTAAGATGAGGTTAGCAGAGATGATGGAGACAACAGAAACAATGATGATGTTATAAGATGCATTTGCACCTTTAGCATAGCTGTCAAAGGGGGAGAAGTAATATGACCGGGAGTAGACATGGGAGAAGTAGTATAACTGGAAGAAGATCATACAAAGGAGGAGAAGAGAAAGTGAAGCATGATGAGTTTTCTTTTACTGTTGCCAACAATGCCAAAGGGGGAGAATGTTGGCATGATTGGCATAACTTATGATGATATTGACATATTGGTATAAGGACTATTTGTGATGATATATTGAGGACTGTTGGTGATGATATAGTTGATATGATAAGGAGAATGATGACATGGTGATGTATGACTGGTATAGATTGAGATATTAGTTGGTGACTTGGTGATCAGTTATTTGTGTTGTCATTGATAGCAACTATGGCAATTATTTGTTCGAATATGCACACTCCAATGAGAAATTGTAGGTGATTGAAGGTATTGTAATTGATGGCAACCTTACAATCCTATGGCACCGGTAGGCACTGGTGCAGGCACCGACACTGGCAGCGATAAAGATGATTAGTGGCACCCTAGTCGATAGGATTTTATTTTGTATTTAACTGTAAAATCTTTTTGTAAGCCGATAAGGCAAATTGTAATAGGACTCATATATAAGTATGAGATCTTGTAGATCATTTGTATGTAAGTATGGAATGTAATAGGGAGATGTGAACATGTGAATAATAAAGCATATTTTGGAATAAGGTTTATGGAAGTTGTATGAGCTTAAACCGGTACTGAACCTGGCATAGCAGATGCTGAACTGAAGCAGTACATGATATTGGATTTGCATAATCCATTTTTGTAAGTCAGTGAGACTTCCCTTTTATAATTAAGCAGTGAGCTTTAGGCAGTTGGCCTTCATGCATGTGTAGGTGCCTATTGTAAGTAATATTCATTTATTGGCTAGTGAGTGAATATTGTGGGTCACAAGTCCCACTGAGGTTTTTCCCACATCAGGTTTCCTCGTTAAAAATATTGTGTTATGGTGTGATTTATATATTGTTCTCCCCCTGAGCAGATGATTTCTTCCGTCAATCATTTTTCTCATTCTACTACTCCCCCTTTGGCATCAATGACAAAGGATGTCAATTAATGTCAATTGAGTGTAGTTCATGTCGAGATCCCTATAGCTGGTGGGTTACAATCTGATATAGATCCGCTAATGCAAAATTCAAACTGTTAGTGAACCTCTCACTATCCTTCAATGTTGCTTCTGTCATTTGGATGGTACCAGTGAGTATGTGTATTTTCTCTTCTAGTGTCTTAAGTCCTAGAACAAGAGCCTCTGAAATCTCTTTTCTCAAGGAGCTGAGGATGTCTAGTTTCAGACCTAGTCTATATTTGAGTTCCTTAGCCTTCTATTTTATACTTTGCTTTTTCTTCTCCAATTTCTCAAGTTTCTCCTCAAATGTAGCTATCTCTTGTTCTATAACTGATATGGGTTCTAATGAACCAATGAGATTGTCACCTATATCATTTATTTCCTTTTGTACTATGCTTATTTCCTTGTCAATATCCACTGTCACAAGATCAGTCTTGTAGGTGTCCCTGTACAACTCCTTAAATTCTATTAAAGTTTTGTTTAGTGTCGGTAAGAGGGTGTCAATGTGTTCTGTGCATATCTTTATTGTCTCTTGAAATAATTTTTCTTTCCCTTTATTCATTTTCTTACTGAATATCTCCTCATTAATCTGATCAACTATTAAAAGATTGTCAGTGATGTACTTAGACAATGTGTCTAGTTGACTCAAAGAATATTTATTTTCCACATTGCACTTAGGTGCAATCAATTTCAAAATTGGTATGGTGTCATCAATAGCCTTATATGTTTGTGCA
Organism: Cryptomeria japonica; assembly: GCF_030272615.1. Lineage (NCBI taxonomy): Eukaryota > Viridiplantae > Streptophyta > Pinopsida > Cupressales > Cupressaceae > Cryptomeria > Cryptomeria japonica. Next base: position 381,679,603 of record NC_081406.1, on the reverse strand, counting down.
TTACACTCTGTGATTTTCTTAATAGAATCTAATAATACCTCTATTACATTTGTCAGTCTGAATTCTATTAAGGAGGAACTAGATGACTATCCAACTGCCTTAATGATCTGCAATCCACCGGTGTGAGTAACCTCTTTGCTTATGTTGACCTCTAGTAGGTTAGTTTGAGTCTGCATTTCTACTAGCAAAGGTTTGGGTTTCTCAGCTGTTGTTGGTGGCACTGTCTCTGTCTGAACCTTTTCCTCTTCATGTTTCTTAGAATGTACCTTTGTTGGTTTCTCTGTGCTTTCCATTGTCGGTTTCTTTGATTGTGTCTCAGTGTTTTCTACCAATTTTTCTGTAAGTACCTTTGAACTGTCTACTGCCGGTATGTTAACAGATTTATCAGTAGTTGATTTCTCAGTAGGTTTTTTAGTGTGTCCATCAATGGTATCTGTCTTTCCAGTATCCAGGGGATCACTTGATTGTTCAGTATGTGTTTCAATCCCAATCTCAACATTTCCAACTGTATCCTCAACATTTGTCTCAACTGCAATGTATCTATTGATGGCTTAGTTGCCACATCTCTCTTCTCAGTTGTTTCCTTATCAACCACAATGTTGACTTCTTGTGTGTCAATATCCATGGTATACAACACCTCTGAATCAAGACTAGGATCCTCATGTGTAGTTTCCATACTCTCAACATTATCTGGTACTGGTGGTGTATCAATAGTTTGTTCCGGTGGAGTATCAAAAGGAGGTGGGGGCAGGTTATATGTTACTTTTATGCTCAGAGGACCACCTTCCTTACCTTTACCTTTATCATTTTGCTTTTGATAGAATTTGAAAGTCTTTTGTTGTTTAAGCTCTTCTTGCTTTTCCTTCTCTACAAAGAAGATATCCCATTTGTTCGTTGTCTCTTCAGTGATCTCATTTACTTTGCCAGCCATTAATGCTACATGTCGGTGACCAGTGGAAAATACAGTCTTGTTTGCTTCACTTATCAGTTCGTCAATCTCTTCTGCTGATCTTACTGGGTGAAATGCAAGTAGTTTCTCTATCTTTATCTTCTTGTCCAGTTCAACAATTGCTAACCTTTTTGCATCTAACCTTTTGTACAAGTTGCTAGGTAGATCATCTACAACTTCTATCAAAAATTTCTTGAAAATGTCTAAGTGTAGAATAACACTATTTTCTACGCTTTCCTTTTCTTCATTAGTGAACATGTTATACAACTTGCTAACATTTGACAAGTTACCATGTTTAGTTATTTCATTCCAAAGGTTGTCTAAGGGAGGGACAACTTGTTTCACCTTTTTCTTCCTCGGGGTCATTTTCTTTGCCCGAGGCCTTACTGCCTATTGTTTTTGTCTTGTTCTCTTACGAGCAGGTGAGGGTACCAGTGAGGGTTTTCTTTTTCTTACTACCCTCTTAAATTCAGCAGGTATTTCACTGTCAGAGGAGGTACCAACCGGTGAAAGATGTGTTTCCAGTTGTAGTCCTTCTAATTCACTTTTCTTAATACCAGTTTTATTCAATTTATCTTCCTTGATATCTTTTGCCTGTCTGGTTGCCTTTCTAATTGTTTGTTCTATTTTCTTTATTTGTTTCTGTGATTGAACTTTTCTTTCAATGGTTTCTACATTTCCAAATACTTCTTCTGTTGGTTCTTTAGGGGCTTCTAGAAGGGCTTTTGCATAAGTTTCTATTATGTTTTCATCTGCCTCATAACCCATGTTTGTAACCCAAACTGTCCTTGGAACCACTACCTCCATCCAAATTTCATCCTTCTTTATAGCAAAACATATCTCTTTTTGATATTTATCAACTATGGATTGAGATAGTCTTTCCCTATTTTTCATTCTAGCCTTTAGTGCCTGAAAGTGCTCAATTATGTTCTTCTCCCTATCATCTCCCATGTTATTAAGAATATCCAAAAGTTGTTTTGCTACCGGTATGTCATATCCAAAATCATTTCTACCAATACTGGGAGCTTCCTTGGTGATATACATCAATAGAAATAGGTTACCAAATCTGAATGTGCCTTTCTTGTCACCCTTTTGTTTCTTCAGATTGTCTATTAGCTCATCTTTTAACCATTCGCATATGTAAATATTTTCATTACTATTTACTAAGTCATAAGCACTCTTGATACATAAACTAGAAACAGAGTTTAATCTGTTGGTATGTGTAGCTTTGTATCCAAGAATCATGCTAATGAATCTTACATTGATATCCTTTACATCATTGACTCTTAGGGATCTCTTGTCATAGGCTGCACCGGTTAGGGTCATTACAGTGTCGTTTGGAACCTTTTTAGTCTTTTCAGGCCTTCTACTAGTGGAAGGTAAGCCTGTCACTACCCTAACTGCTTCTTTTGTTATCTTATGAATGGAATCTAGCCAAAAGAACTCTCCATGAACTCTGCTCAATACAATCCTTATAACCTCTTTGGGAAAATCAGGAATGCTAAGTATCTCCACAAAACCTAGGCTTTCAACTATCTTGTGTTCTAGTTTTACATTACCATTTTCATCACATAATATTGTCCTATACATGTTCATAATCTCATCACCACCTAGTTCTTCAATATGACAATGTATGTAAATTCTAGGATCCTTAGCATAAGCAACTCCTTTGGGTATTTTAGAAAATACTCCTAGGGTATCATCCTTCTTCACTACTTTGGGAATGATATTAAATATGGGCCTAGGGCATTTGATCACTTTAGTTACTGTAGGGTTTGCAATGAATTCAGGTGCAGAGGAGGAAGCCATTGTATAAATACCTTAATCTGCCTTTAGGTTTGAATGCTTGAATGATTTTCTTCACTTCTCGTTGTGGATGCCTTCACTCGGGTTTTTCATGCTCTAAGGAATTTTGAATGCTCGGTGAATGAAAAAGAGTGAAAAACACTTGCTTTACAATGACATTTCCTTCAAATACCACATTAAATGCCTGTTGGTTAAGTGAAACTTAACATATCTACCAGTAAAGAAGTAATTCAACTTCTCCCCATCAACTGAGGGTAAACTAGTATGTTTTTCAATTTGGTTCCATACCCCCAAGTGATTTCTTTTCAGTTAGATGAAGAATCTCCTAACGGTGGAGTGATACTTTGTTCTACCAGTGAAGGAATAGCTTCATTATCATTCTGATCTGACTTTCTAATCCATTGTTTTGAAAATTATTGCTTTACTTCTTCAACCTTCTCTTTACCTTTCAAACTGGGTCCTTTGTTATTTTCCAATGATGCCTTACTTCTACAAAATTTTGCAATATGTCCAATCTTGTTACAAGCATAACAAGTCACATTATTTTTTTGAATAGCTTTTCCATATCCTATGCCGGTATGTGTTCTGCATTGATTTGATAAGTGTCCAAATCTTCCACAAACATAACATCTTACATTCATTCTGTAGTTTTCTGAATTATGACCAATTTTGTTGCATTTAGAACATTGACCAGTGGGTGCATTGGTGTTCTGATAGTTTCTAGATTTACATTGATTTGTTCTATGACCATACTTGTTACAGTTAAAGAATTTCCCATTAAATTTGTAGGCATTAGGTTGTCTTACCGGTTTATTGTGATCATGATTGTTTGCAGTACCAGAGCTTTCACCAACTTCAAAGCCAAGACCATTAGTATATCCATTAGGTTTCTGATTTTTCAGCATGTCATCAAGTTCTTCTGAGCTTTACTTGAATTTCTCCTTGTGTTGATTTGCAGTAGCCAACTCATTTTCTAAGAAATCTTTTTGTCTCATGAGTTCAGTTTTATCATGCTCCAAGTGAATCATATTTGTCTTCAACATATCATTTTCATGACTGAATCTTAGATTTTCATTTCCAGCATCATTGATTCTCCTACTCAAGTCATCTTCATTCTTCTTTTGGTCTTCAATGTCTTTACAAAACCTCATAGTCATATCTTGCATCTCATTCCTCAAGGTAATTTTTTCTTGCTTCATCTTGCTTACAAGGTCATTAAGAGTTTCTTTTTCATCATCGTCACTCTATATCTTCTCATGAAGTTCTCTTGTTTTGTTCCTAGCAATAGTGAGATTTTCTGGAAGTCCTTGAATGATTTCCTGTACAGCCTTCAGATCATCTTCAATTTTCATATTTTTCAACTTTTCTGCATCATAATCTGCAAGATCTCTTTCCAATTGCTTTCTTAGGTTTTCCTTCTGTACCTGTGTCAGAATCTTCCTCAAGTTGTTAGGCTTTTGAAAATAGAGGACTAGGCTCTGATACCAATTGTTAGGATTCCCAAAGATACTGAGAGGGGGGGAGAATCAGTATCTTGTCGGTTAACATTATTTATTCTTGATTACTTTGTCATCTAGGTTTACTGGTGTAACCTAACCAGTAATGGATTAATTTGGTGAGATGAACTCTGCAGCTGACAAAAAAATTGGCAAATAGGACTTTAAAAAGTAAATGTGAAATAGTTTTATACTTAAGCAATTGGTTCTGAAGATTGATGAGGGATTAGGTGTTGCAGTTTGAAACATGTGTTTATATCATTATAATGAGTATATGACCAGAACCGCATAATGTTTTGATAATCGAAAGTCACATTTGTGATTTACTGTTGTATTTTCAGTAGGGTTTTAGCAGGGTTTTAGAATCAGTAACAAGATCTCTTAATCGATGATGCTTTATGGTTTGGCGGTGAATTTCATTATTGATCATAACTTGATGGTGACGTGTCACAACCCATGTGATAAATTAAAATATTATTTTGGCACGATTAAGGATGTAATTTCTTGGGAAACAACAAAGAGCATAGAAGAATGTTTTAAGGGTTTGACTGCTTATCAGATCGATGTGCGGTGTCATGTTATGATTATCCAATGGTTGAAATTGTCTTGATATTTGTTGTAATAATTTGGATGCTGATTTGTAAAGATATGTGATGATCTATGATATAAATTCATTTGAATCTTGGTGTATCTAGGTTTTTCTAACCGCCAAAGATGAAAAGTATATTTAGGTCAGTTTTGATGAAGTTTATTGTGGAGGTAATCTGAGAAAAGAGTGTGTAGCCGAACCAGAGGTATGTGTTTGCAAAACTGAAGTAGACTGGAGCTAAAGTGGATCTGAACAAGAAAGCAGGAAGTGCTATTTCCAGATCGTTCATCTATTGTTCCCTAATAGTTGCAGCGGGTTCAAAATCCCTTAACCGAGTAGGTCTTAACAAGCCTTATTCATGTAAATCCCTTAACCAGGTAGCTCAACAACTTGAATTTAAATACTCCTCTGAGGTTGCTTCTAATAGGGAAAATCTCCTAACAAATCTCATATTATAAATCCCTTGACTGGGTGACTCCTAGTAGGGTCTGCTTCTAACTGGGCATAATTGTAAGCTCCTAACCGGGCTAGGCTCCTAACAGGGTGCATTCTGAAATAGTGCATTATCTTGTGGGTACCAATTCCCACTATGGTTTTTCCCATTTGTGTTCCACATGAAAATATCTATGCTCATATGGTGATTGATTTGTGTTTGTATTAAATTGATATCTCTCTATTACATGCATGATATGGAACACTTAAATCAATAGTTTGGTAAATCTGATTAGTAGATTGATTTCAGTTGCTACCGATACTGGCTATGATCATTTTTGGTAAAGTATTGATTAGTTTGGTTTAAGATTTTAGTTTGTTGTTAACATCGATTCACCCCCCTCTCAAGATTAACCAAATCCTCTAAATAATAGCTTCGTCCCATCCTCCTCCCACTCCTCATAGTCTAGATATGGTCACCACATAACTGAATCAATATCATCTAGAGCATGTCTCAAGTTCTCTAGCTTTCCCAAGTTAGGTTGGGATATCATAACCATTGACAATTGTTTTTGACACACCCACCAACAGTCAGGTCGCCAATGTAAACACTCACCACTTCTCTTGAAAAGCAATGAGTTTAAGAAAACTCACTACTCCAAGGTCTCTATAGTCGGGTCACGATGGTGATGGGCAGCCAATGGTTGATGTAGCTATACCTATTAAGGGGCATGCTAGTTGAAACTAATCCTGATGGTTATTAATGGTCAAATTTCCTCTTTTATTTTTTGTATTTTAAAATTTAAGATTCTCTGGAAAATAAACTGCAAAAGATAGATCAAGGAAACGATAAAATAACAATGAAACCAACACAATAACAACTTAATGAACTACTTAATTAGTTCCCTACAATCCAAGAAATTATCAAATATAATCCAAGTTAGCATTCAACAACGGACCTCGAGTAAACGTGTAAAATCATCAATTTCATAGACTTATGGAGATAAAATCATCAACAGTATGGCCTATCAAAATAATTCTCATACACCATTGACATGCACAATATGATTCATAAACTAATAAACAAAAAGATCAAACCATGTTGCTAACTCCAAATAATAGACATTACCAAATTACACAGAACAATTTCGTAGAATATCGAAGTAGATCAGGCAATCTACAAGCTGCTTCTTGTATTAATCTCAATGAATGTATAACAAAAATAACTGAACTTCTTAACAATCTATAAAATAATCTAAAAATATCTAAGTGGGACACAAATCATCAATTTGGGGACCCTTACAAATGAATCCAACTTCTCAATTTATAGAATTTTTATGCCCTATTATCTAAGAAACAAATCTAACCTAAATTAAGAGTTGAAACTAGGAGTCATGGTTAACTTGCAAGTTTCTACCTTGATACTCCACTTAACAACTAGGAAATGGGGAGTGCATGAGCACTACGAAGACCATACTGAGTGAGCCACATTTTTGTAGTCATGCAGGATTTCTCTCAAAATCGAAACTTGAGTAGGAGCTGCAGCTAAAATTACAAAATTAAGGATTTATGAAAAAGCTTTGCTATCTTTAGCAACTATGCATTTATTCCTTATTTCTTAGCAAAACCTCTATAATTATCAATTATACATGCAACTGCTTGAACAGGAGGATCAACTACATGCTTAACTCTAAATTTATATTTCTTCAACACTTTTTCAGCATGCTTCTTTCCTTTCTCTACTTCCCCTATTGTCTCTGCCACCTCTTGACACTGAGTGATCAAGTATGTGTACCTGTCCATGAGGGTGACATCAAACTGGACCGAAGGTCCTAAGTGTTGAGCCTCATATGCATTGCATTGATTCAAAACTTGTTGTTGCTCCATTATTCTGGTACTAGTTAATCCTAAGCCGAAGGCTCCAAGCATATGTTTTACAAATTCTCATATGACAAAATTTCCCTGAGGAGGGGAACCTGAATCTCTGCCAAATCCTTTATATAATGTTGTAACATTTTAGTCTTCAGCTCCAAAATATACACATAGGATAGAAAGTTTTCACAAATATCCCTCCTAAGAGGTCCTCCTCCATTATTGTCTCTGCCACTAACTACAATACTTTATTCAAAACTCAAAACTACTTATTAAAAATACATAGCTTTCATTCCCATTGTGTAGCACAAGAAGCTAAAGCTCCACTTGCTTGTACTGCCCTTCGGTATATCTTCATAGTATGGTGCAAAAATAATCTAATCTTAGCTGCATTTATTTGGGTCCATGACTTGGTTGCAGTGGCCACTCGTCTCACCTCCACTAGTGCCTTCACTTCTCCCTCTGGCAGTGAGGAGGTTGAAGGTAGGTCATCGGCCCTACAAGAGTCTATAGGTTTTCTCATCTCAATCAGGAGCTACTTGTATTGCCCTATTTGCACTTTGAGCTCCATGTTTGAAGTATGCTTTTTTTCAACATGCTCCCTGACAACACTTGTGGCTAGCTCGAAAGTATCTAGCTCTCCCCACTTGGTTTGTTTACCCAAATTTACCTAGGATATTTGATACTTGGGGGAAGCTTGTTCCTCAGCTTGGAGTGAAATTGCCACATCTACAATCACTTCACCAGAGCCCATTTTTGACAAATGATGTATGGTTTTTAGCTTCTTAGCCTTTGGTGGCTCCTCAGTGATTACTTATTGCAAAGTGACTTTAGGAAGCTCCGCTTTTGTCTTTTTCTTCTCAAAAGTGAACTCAAGCCATTGCGGTATTTTTTCATCCTTGTCACCTTGATGTGACATTATGTTTGCAGTTATAACATGGTCATCCTCTTGTTCCTTAGCATCATCTCTTTCCTCTACCTCTGTTTTCCTGGGATCTTGAGGTGAGGTAACTTGGCTGGATAGATTGGTTTGGAGAGCATGTTTCTTATGTAACTCTCCCAGTTTGCCACTGACCTCTTCATTAAATGTCATCTCTTCCTTGTCTGCCTTTGTTTCACCTTGCTCGGCTGCTATATCCTTGAGGAGGTCCTCTTGATCTTGAGGGGTTAGAACTATTCTTTCATTCAATAGGTCTTATGCCTCATCCCATTGTTTCTCGCCTTCTAGTGGTCGATGTTGCTAAAGATCCTCTTCTTTTGGATCTAAATCAAATTCAATGTTCCTAACTTTTATTCCTTCAGTAGTAGACCTGAAGCCTTGCACTCCAGGCTTCCCTGTGGGTATATTGACTAGTGATGGTGCAGGGGTGTTGATACCTGGATCCTGTGTGGCATCTGTTGAAGGTGGTTGAGTAGGTATATCCTTATTAATTTCTATTTCTTCTTCCTGCTCTGGGGTTCTGGGGTTCTGGGGTAAATACTCACTAATGTGGTCTAGAACCCTGAGGTTCTGGCATTTTGAGTTGGGTAAATAACACTTGATTTCAAAACTCCAGGGTTCCAAATTTGGGAATTTAAGCTCATCTTGGGATCCCGAGATCCCAAGTCAAACAGGACTTAGCAAAAAGACTTTCAAAAAAAGTTAGCCTCAGAACTTTGGGGTTTCGGGCTAGCTGATAGGAAGTCCTTCAGGAAAAGGAATAATTTGGAACTCCGAGGATCCAGGGTTCCGGGGTCATTAAAAGTACAGTCGACAAATCCCAGAACTCTAAGGGTCTAGGGTTCCGGGCTTGAAGAACCCAACCACCCGAAACTTTGGGGGTTCGAGCTTGGGAAAACTAGGGCACGTGGGCAAACAAAAAAGATGAAAAAATGAAAAGAAAGCAAACAAAAACAAACAATCATGAAGGAAAGAAAATCTAATCTTCAAAACAACCAAAAGGGGCAAGAAAAATCACCAACTTGGTGAATCAAAATGCCCAAAACGCCAAGAAAAAATTGGAAGTCTGGAGGTTCGCGGCTTGGAAGCAAGGAAGAAGGAGCTCTGAATGTGCAAATGAACTTTAAAAGTTCATCATTCTTATTTATACCCCCTCCCAAGCCTATCCGTACGAAGGATTTAAACAAGACCTTGGGACTCCAAAGTCCCAAGGTTCAGAGCTTGATAAAACAAAGGAAACACCCTACCCCAAAACTCCTGGGGTCCGGGGTTTCAAAGCAAGCAAAAAAAAAGGGTCCACCTTGGGACTCTGAGACTCCAGAGTTATGAGGAAAATGATGCAAAACATGTAATTTCAGCTATTTATTAAGGACCTAACCACAACCTTTCAAACTTGTGGTGATCACCTTTCTTCTCCTTGGCCATGTCCCATAACAGGACTAGGTCAGAGATTTGAAAAATTTTCACCTTAGCCCTTTTATCAAACCATCGCTTAACAACAACTTGGTGCTTGGAAAAGTGTTGTAGAGTATTAATAATTTTTTCATCAAGTACTAATAAATTTAAGAGGCGAACCTCTACCTAATCCTCAATGTCATGTTCTTTCATTAATTGGAGGACCAATATTTGTAAGTTGATTGGGAAGATAGACGTCTGGCCGTAGACAAGGTAATATGGAGAAGTTCCCAAGGTGGCTTTTACTCTGGCTCGATCAACCCATAAGGCAAATCTCAACAAATTATACCAATCCCTGGGATTTTTCTCATGTAGCTTCTTAATGACATCTAGGATGTTCTTGTTCATAGATTCAGCTACTTCATTACCTTGCAGGTAGTAGTTGGATGAAAATTTCAATATCGCTTTATATTTGTATGACCATTGCATCAACTGTGCAGAAGTAAAAGTAGGGCCATTGTCACATACCAGAGCGAACGGCATACCAAACTTGGTGACGATGTGCTCTTCAATAAATTTCAAGACTACCTTAGTAGTAGCATTCTGACACACAATGGCTTCTATCCACCCGATACAATAATCTGTCGCAGTAAGAATATACTTATGTCGTGCAGATGAGTTAGGATTAATAACACCTATGAGATCCAATGCCCAATGGGTGAAAGGTCTTTCCTCGAGTACTGGTTGGAGAGGCATGGTGGGATTTCTTTCTCTGGAGGCTGCGGTTTGGCACGTATGACAATGACAAACATGCTCATCAGTCTCCTTAAATATACTAGGCCAGCAATATCCAGCCTTCAATATTTGATGTGCAGTGGCATCCACCGACCCATGAATTGTACCATATTTCCCATGAAATTCCTCAATAATGTTACGGGCTTCTTGATGATCAAGACACCGAAGGTAAATACCTTCATAATTCTATCTATAAAGTGTTGAATCCTTGATCATATAATTGGCACTTTTGAGCCTTAATGCTTGTCTTTGCGTGGTTGTCAACCCCTCAGGACACCTATTATTCAACAATATAAATACCAAATCCGTGTACTAGGGGTCCTGAGTGAATGACTCCAACGTATACTATTGGCACTAGATTTGAGGGATGTCAGTTGCCATGGCTTGGGATAACCCTTGACCTCTGACTAACTTCATTGGGTGCATCTCTAATTCAAATTCTTGTAATATTTCCATCCATTTCCCTCGATGTTCTCCCAACTCGGATTGCATGAGTAGTGACTTCACCACTTGATCAGGAACAATCATGTAGATTTTACTCCTCAACATATAATGTTTGAATTTCTTAACCACTCTCACTAACATGAATGCTTGTTTTTCAAAAGCAGAGTATCTAACTTCAGCACTTTTGAAAGGAGATCTCATAAATTCAAAGGGTTTCTTGTCTCTCACTTTCCTCTGCATCAAAATAGTTGCTCCTAAGTATAGCAAAGCAAAAGAATATATGTAAAATGATAGTGTAGTTAGGGCTAGTTAACACGGGAGCTTCAATGATGGATTTCTTAATTTGGGCGAAAGACTCTTTTGCTTCAGTTGTCCATTCCACCTTAGCATCCTTCTTCATCATTTCATTCAATGTCTTGACTATCTCTACAAACCCAGTAATAAACTTTCTGATAAAATTGAACTTCCCAAAGAAAGATCTCATCTCCTTTTTACTGTCAGGCATTTGTAACTTCAATAGAGCTTCTACCCGATCTGGGTCTATAGATATCCCCCTCTCAGAGATTACGTGGTCAAGTAGCTTTCCTTCAGCCACTCCAAATACACATTTCTTGGGGTTAAGAGAAATCCCATATCTCTGACATCTTTCCAATACCTTTTGGAGGTGGTCTGGGTGGTCTTCTCTAACCTTAGAAAATATCATCAAGTCATCCATATAGATAATAATGCATTTTCCAATCAGTTCCTTAAAGGTCATAGCCATCGCTCGTTGGAAGGTTTCCCCAATGTTGATCAATCTGAATGGCATTCTTCTGTATGCATACATTCCCCACTTCGTTGTAAACATTGTCTTCATACGATCTTCATAGTTGACCAAAACTTGGTTATATCCAGAATAACCATCTAAGAACGACATCATTTGTGAACCATTTACTATTTGTAGTACTTCATCCAAAGAAGGAAGTGGGTAATTATCTTTCTCGGAGGCTTTGTTGAGATTTTGAAAGGCCAAACAAATCCGTATTTCTCCATTCTTTTTTCATACTGGTACCAAATTAGCAACCCAAGTAGAATGTCGTACCAGAAAAATAATCTTGGCAGAGAGAAACTTTTGTACTTCCTTGAAAATCAAGGGTTCTATTAGTGAATTGACCGATCATTGCTTTTGCCAAAACAGCTTTATGTTAGGTTTTAGAGGGATCACATGAGTGATGATCATTGTATCGAATGTCTTTAAATCTTCATACCCCCATGCTATTACATCGATGAACTCTTTCAAGATTTGTAAAAAAAATTCTCTTTCATTTTGAGTGCAAATCTTCCCAATATAGACAATCCTCTCTTGTCCTTCTAGACCAATATTATGGGTCTTGTACTTTCCAGCATCTGAATCCATTGTTAATCTCTGCTTTACTCTAGGGTCAGAATCAAAAAGTCTCTCTAAAGTGACCATCCCTTTAGGAATAACATTAGTTGGTAAATGCAAAATATCAACATTACTTTTGACATTAAGATCATCCGATTTATCTTCCTCATCAACAATTTGCTCTTCAAAAGCCCCTGAATTTCCAAGAAAGGCTAGAATGTGGGCATCATCCTGAAAAACTTGAAAGTCTTTGATATTATCGGATACATCAGGTGTGGAGATTAATTCTATAGAAAAAATCTTCAAAGGGGATTGACTTACTCATTCTAATGTACTGGCAGCTACGGCCAACGCATTAGGTATTATGTTTACTTTCCTGGGTACCAATTGAATGTTGAAAGCATCAAAATACTCAATCAAATCCCACACTCTATTTATATATGCTGCTAATCTTTTATCATGACACGCATATTGGCTTCGCACTTGTTTAACCACCAGCTCAGAATCTCCTTGCACCTTCAAACACTTTGCTCCCTTCTTATGAGCAAAAAGTGATCCTCTAACTAAGGCCTCGTACTCTGTCATGTTATTAGTATAAGGAAATTGGAGTCGGTAAGAGGCTAAAAGAGTTTTTACTTTTAGGTTTGTTAACTCTATGCCTGCTCCATTGCTTTGCTTGGATCTTGACCCATCAAACTTTAAAAACCATATTTCATCCTTTGGTCCCTTTAGATTTTTCACCTTAGGGTTAGTGATCGGGTTAGCTTTCGGAGATGATTGTTGCTTCTCCAACTTGAGGCCTTGTGACAATTCATATTGTTTAATTTTTGGTTGAATGAACACTTCAGTAGTGTTAAGAACAATCTGTTCCGATTGAGGTTGAAGTTGAGATTGTGTTTCTTATTTCTCTTTCTCAAGAGGAATATCTTCCTTCTCATGTTTGAGAATCTCAACTGCAAGAATCTCCTGGTTGTATTCTTTAGGTAGGGTAGTCTTACTTATATAATCTATTGTTTGGGGCTCTAATCCTTCACAACTTAGACTTTGAACTTCTTCCATATTGATGGTATGATCATCTTCTTCATATGGAACTAGACTCATCAATTTTGTAATCTCATTCTAACATGGGATACATGACATCTCTGAGTGCTCCTCATGATGTATCTGAGACCATTTCAGAAGAAACAAATCTTGTATCTTAATAGTGTCCCCCAACAAATGCATTCCTTGTTGTACTACTATAGTGAAACCTTTGACTCACCCTTTATATGCGGTCATGTCTGCTCAAAATAACTGGAGAGGAGAGAGTGCAGAGAAAGTGAGGATTTCATTTACCCTATAAACTCTTGGACTCACTTCAGAAAATGCCACCTCATTGGGAGGACCATAATCCGTTACTAACTTCTTCAACTTAGGTTCACTATCGATTCGGATTTGGTTGCTTACCCCTTTCCATGGAAGCCATGGGTATGTAAAACAAGTCGAGAAATATCCTCCCAATGTCTTTGACCAATCCCTACTAAGGAGCATCCCATATACTTCCAGAATATCTACTACTTGAATGTCAATATAATGAGATATTCGGGGATCAACACCTAATTGGATGTATACATCTTTCAATTCTCTAATTGCATTAACCTCAGTTTTGTCTAGTTGTACCACCTTACTATTTGCACGTACTGGTTTAAGTCCGAGTTCTGACACATAGAGTAGGGCATTACATTTCCTGAAGCCCCTGAATCTACCAAACTATTGTGTAAATTCTTTCCACATATCCTCAAACTTAGTAAAATGGTGGATTTTCTATTGCATCAATGTTGATGTTAGCGTTGACTTCATTAAGGTCTGCCATCTTAACCTCATTGCTATGTGACTCTAACAATTCCAACTTTCTAAGGAGAGCCCTCTTTTTTTCAGGGCAATATCTCAGTACTTCCATCAGGGACATAGTGGTGACAGTCCTCTCCATCTCCTTAGTAATGTCAAATCATCCTTTCAAAACACAATCTTTCCCTTGAGCTCATCTAGGGCGTGCTCCTTGAAAATCCTGAGGAGGGTTAGGATTGTTTCTTGCATTCGCATCAGGAGGTACAAACCCACCCATTGAGGGAGGTGGCTCCGTTAGTGGAGCTTTGCCTTGACTCCTAAGATTGTAGTTGTTTCTCGTCTGAAAGGCCTGAGCATCGTAGACACATGGTTCACCTTCAGCTTCAACCTGAAATTCTTTGCAGAGGAAAATATCGATTAGCATAGAAGTATTAACCTTAACGGGTTCATCATTGGAACAATCTTTTGGCTAAGAATCAACTTGAGCAATTCTTATGATTTTCTCAAATTAAGCACAATTAACCTCAGAGTGCAGGGGCTGTATCATGCAACCTACACCAATTTGTTAGCAAATTAATATCCTCAAGGTTAGCAATTTGTGTGTTATTTGGGTTATCTCATGTGTTAGGGTGATCATGGTTCACCCCACCATTATTCGGACCTATGTTCCACTGCCTATTATAAGGTTTGTTGTTATACCTTTGATTTTGGTTTTGGTTATTGTAGTTTTGCTGATTATTATATGGTTGGGATTGATTATACCCTCTTGGAGGTTCCATTTTTAGCTGGCTCAAGTTTGAATTAACCTATGAGATCATTTTCTTTAAGGCTTCTACTTCAGTAGATATATGAGATCCTTGATTCTCAGGCACCATAGTTGGAGGTTGGTTTGTTGAGTTAGTATTACCAAATTGTTGAGTTCCCCCTTGCGCTTGACTAGCATATTGCATTTGAGTGGGGGCGGTATTGGTATTATTTTATCAACTCAAAGCTTGGGCAGCAAACTATTGATTCGCCTGAGGTTGGGGTGCATAGATTGACACTGGGTTCATCATTGGGGCACCTACAGGTAGAGGTGAGGTTATGCCTGGGAGTTGATTGTAGTTTCCTTGATTCACCTCTATAGGTAGATTATAGCTGATTCCTCCTAGGGTTTGATTCAACTCATGGTTCATACTGATTGCTAGTGTGAAGACTTTTTCCAAAGTGTCCCTTAGATCTTGGGGAACACTCTTCTTAATAAAGATAGCAGTCCAATGGTCGTTAGCTCTTAGATATGAGTCAATCACTACATTAGGTGCTACCTAGTAAGGAGCTTGTAGCCTATTGAATTCCCTTTGGAAGCTAGTATTAAAAGTTGTTAATGGATCATTTGGTGACTTCTTAAGAGAAGCAAACTAAAGGTATAGTGCTACATGGTCTACGTACACTCAGAATTGATCGATGAAAGCCTTCTCCAAGATGTCTCAGCCTATGATAGAATTTGCAAGTAAGGTTAGGTACCAATTGTATTCATTCTCCCCAAGTGAATATGGGAAGAGTCTACATACTACATCTTGGTGTTCAATATGGTTACGAACGACTGCATCTTTGAATTCTTCAATATGTTCATCAATTGTTTGTCCCCCCAAATAGTAAAATTTGCTGCAAAATTTATCCAGGTTTCTAGGTAGGTCATGTATACCCCCTCGTATGGTTCCTAGTGGTGTGGTGTCTTGGTTAAAGTAGGCCATTGAAGGTGGTGATGATGGAAATTGAGTCACAAAAGGTACAGCAATAGATTGAGGACTAGGAATTGGTTGATCTTCTACGTTGAGTATGGATGACAGTACTAGTGAGGCTATTGAGGGTTGTTTCTTAGCTTTGTCCCTTTTTCTCCTAGTGGCAGGTCCTAACTCTACTAAGTCGGATGGTGAAGAACCACTCCTAAGGACTTGATGGAATCTCTCAGGAGAGAAAGATGATATATGATACAACTTAGTACCTCAATTATCCAGTTGAGAAGGTGGTTGTGGATTTTCTTTAGGGTTCACCTAAGGATTAAGTTGTCTTTGTGCCTCTGCTTCTATACATATAGCCTTTTGTCTCTCATTCTCCAAGACTTGTCATGCTCATAACCAATCATTATAATCTCTTTTACTATCCCAAGCAAAATCATATAGTTAGGTAAGAATGTCATCTTGCTCATTGTTGAGGTTAGGTTGGGTAAAGGGCATCAATCTATCTCCTCGAAGTACCATAGGTGGTTAACCAGTGAGGGGACTAGTCTAGGCCCTCCTTCTAGCGCCAATTTTTGTTGATGACTGTTTTTAACACACCTATTGTTGAAAAAGTGTTTGGAGATTGATACATGCTTGGGTAAAGGTTTCCATGAAGTTCTAACTCTTCAAAGTGCAAGAAAAATAGTGAATTAGTAGTGAAAGTGCTAAAAATAGTCATTTTTCTACCTTTTTCAGTTTGCATAGCAAGTGTTTGACATAATTTCATGCAAGTCAGAGTTGGAGAATAGTTCAAAATGATATGGAAGAGGTTATAGAAGAGTTTGGAATCTTGGTTGGTGATTTAGAAGAGACATCCTTTGTTGCATGAACAAAACCCTCATAAAACCCTACTTCTTTGCCACAAAATGTGGACACTCCTCATACTACCCTCTCAGGAGCTAAGACCTCAAAAATATTTGAGTATGGAACTTTTATACACCTTCCAAGTTAGGTTCCTATGTTTTCTTGGCCATTGTTGTACCATATAAGCAGATTTCACTCAAATTAGGCCTCCACGGGCTAGCAGCCTTTTAAGCCCTGTTTTACTAAAAAGTGAACCCGATTGCCTCATTGATGTTAGAACCTTCCAAACTCTTGAAGGATAGTTAAAATACACCTAATGGGCCTAATCCAATCAATTTTGACAGTTAAGATACCATCTAGGGGTGTGGACCTATGGTGGAGGATTTGAGTAACCTTGAGGGGATGAGCTTGAGCAAGGGAGTGAAACAAGATAATAGGGCAGTTGTTTGAGAAGAGGTGTGGGTGTTAAATTTTGATATTTCCAAACACAAATTGAACACAAAATAAAAATAATATCCTTGGGTCCACTTGACTAGTTAAACTAATTTAGACTATTTGAGCAACTTCTCACTCATTCTCCCTATCATAGTGGTATTAGAGCCTGAGAAAGATTCGAGTAAAAAGAGAAAACAAATTGACTTAGGATCAATAGAATCCTTAGAATAAAACATGGTTACCAATGCTGAGTTAGCCAAGAAGGTCAAAGACCAAGAAGAAGAAAATAGAGCACTCAGAGAGAGGTTGGAGCAACTAGCAACAAAACTAGTTGAAGTTGAAGTTAGGACTGAAGAAGTCCATGATAAGGTTGGAGATAAGGGGAAAATGGTGGAAATAGAAGATGAGGTTCCCATACTTGTCCCTATTCTTGAGAAAGAACCATTTTTGAAGGATTTGAGAGCCATGAGCGGTAAAACCTTAGAGGGAGTGGCTCTTTTCAGTGGAAAGATGGATCCAGATGCTCTTATAGAATGGATTGAAGGCTTAGAATATGATTTTGAATGTGATGGAATCACTAAAGAACAACATGTTAAAGTAGCAAAATCAAGGTTGAGAGGGGCAGACTTAACTCGATGGAAGTTCATCCAAGAGGAAAGGGTGAAAGAGGGCAAGAAACCAATAGCCACCTGTAAGGTAATGGTAACCAAAATTAAAGAAACCTATCTTTTTGAAGACTATGAAATCCAACTACATAGGAAAAGACAAAAATTGAGACAAAAAGACTTAGATGTCAATAGCTACACTAAAGAATTCCAAAAAATATGCATGATATCCAAGGTAGTAGAGGATGAGAGTATAAAAGTAGCAAGGTATTTGAATGGATTGAGGTGGAACATACAAGAAGAGATGAGTTTTCTATGTCCACAAACAGTTCACAAGTGTTATCAACTGGCACTCAAAGTGGAAGAGAAGAATAAGAGAAAGTAAGAACAAAGCAATAGAGGAAGAGGTGGGGGTAGAGATGGTAGAGGCCATAGAGGAAGTTTTGGTGGAAGAGGAGATCAAAGATCCCATGGAGAATCCAAACTTATTGAGCAAAGTGGGGATTCATATTGTTAGGTCTCGGAGACAACTGAGAGGGGAGTGAATCAGTTGTCAAATAAATTCAAACCAAAAACTTATTAACCAACTTAATGCTTAATACCGGTAAACCAGTTAAGTATGCCGGTAGATAGTTTTAATAGTAAATTGCTATACCGGTAAGGAATAATGCATGAAACATAAACATAAAGTCATCCACAACACATGATACCAATATTTGTACGTGGAAACCCTATAAGGGGAAAAACCACGGTGGGAAACCTTACCCACAATCAAATAATACTACTATAGATAGTAAGTGTACATAAATGGGGTCTGGACATGAAGAAAGGCCAACATCCTAGAGCTCACTACTCAATCACAAAATGGGAGTCACACTGACTACAGTTGGATGGTTAAATCCAATAAGAATGTACTGCACAAGATAGCATCTTCATATGCTGGATTCAGTACCGGTGTAATGCTGATATGCTTCTACAAAAACCTAACTTCACCTTCAAATAATGTCTTCGTGTATATCCATGTTTGATCTCGCATATACCTTCATTTAATTCTTTTTCTCATTCCACACTTGATATTACAAATAAGATCTTACATTTATACCATACCCTAAGACCAATTTTAGTAGGTTAGCTCTACAAGATATTACAATAAAAAATTTTTACATACAATATAATATCCGATGCAATAACCAATTGAACATGTCATCTTAATGCATTACAACAATAATAAATCATCTCCATAGTGGGCCATAGTGATTTGGAAAAGATAAACTTGTCGGTGTAACCCTAGATAACCTAGACCTATTTGCCGGTAAAAGAAAATATGCAAATATGAATATACCAATTATTATTTCTTCAAAATAAAGTGTCGACATGATGTCTTCGACATTACCAAGTGTCTTCCATATCATTCCAGGTACTGGTGAACAATATATCCTATCGGTGAACCATATACCAGTAACTGTTGCACAGTTTAATGCTTGCCAGTGAATGTTGCTGGATCTCCAAAGTAGGTGTATTAGTAGGTGTTGACATCAATCACAAAACCATACCAAAATACCAACACATATAGCAAGAGAATCTATAGAGGAAGGGGATCTAGCAACCCAGGTAGAGGTAGATCTAGTGGACTAGGAAGAGGGTCCTACTTCTCCACCATGAAATGATACAACTGCTAGAAGTTGGGACACCCAACCTAAAGATATCTAGAGAAACCCACTTCATCACAAGGAGGTGACAGAAAAGTGAATTATATGCAATAAAATGCAGCAATAAACAAAGCTCATGAAGTGATCTTAACATCAGAAGATGGTGAGAGTTTGATGATGAGAAGAGTCTTGATAAAGGAGCCAATCAAGGAGGAACCTATTCAAAGAAGGTCATTGTTTAGAATTAAGTGCAAGATCATGGGAAAGGTATGCAAGGTGGTCATTGATTTAGGATCCACATATAACACAGTCTCAAAAGAAGCAGTGAGGAAACTCAAACTAGAAAGAATCCCTCACACACATCCCTATAGAGTCACATAGTTGAATAGGGAGCAACATGTTCTTGTCAATGAACAAACATGGGTATAATTCACTATAAGAGGGTATCAAGATAATATTTTATGTGATATTCTTCCAATGGATTCTTGCCATCTACTTCTTGGTAGACCTTGGCAATTTGACAGGAAATCCATACACAATGGTGAAAAGAACTCCTACTCATTTCCGAAGGATGGTATTACATACAAAATTTAGTCTATAAATGAAGAGAAAGAGGGCAGCAGTTCAAAGAATTAGAATGTTTTTGATAGTGAATGAGAAAGATTTTATTAACACACTTGAAGAGGGTAAAGGAGTGGGATTTGCACTCATAGTGACACCCAAGGAAGAAAAGAAGGAGAAGAAGGTTGAAATACCACAAGAAGTGCAGCAAATACTTGATAACTTTAAAGAAATTACAAGGGATGGAACACCTACAACCTTACCACCTCCTAGAGCCACTAGCCATCAGATAGACTTCATACCAGGAGCCTCTTTACCAAACAAATCATCCTATAAGATAACAACTGAATAGAACAAAGAAGCAGCAAGACAAATACAAGAACTCCTAGATCAAAATCTGATAAGAAAAAGTATAAGTCCTTGTGCAGTTCCTGCAGTTTTAGCACCCAAGAAAGGAGGTACATGGAGATTATGCACAGATTCAAGAGCCATTAATAGAATCACTATTAGGTATATATTTCCTATTCCAAGGATTCAGGATTTGATGGATTGTTTGGGAGGTACCAAGTATTTCACAAAAATTGACCTCAAGAGTGGTTATCACCGGATCAGAATAAAAGAAGGTGATGAATGGAAAACAACCTTCAAAACAAATGAGGGTCTTTATGTGTGGCTAGTTATGCCATTTGGTCTTTCTAATGCCCCAATTACATTCATGAGAATCATGAATGAAGTGTTGCATGATTTCATTGGTAAATTTGTAGTGGTGTAATTAGATGACATTCTAATTTTCAGTAAAACTCAAGAAGAGAATTTGAAGCATCTTAGGATTGTTTTGAACAAATTATATGATGAATAGCTGACAATCAATTTGGAAAAGTGTGATTTTATGAAATAGGAATTCATTTATCTTGGCTTTGTGATCTCAGGTGGAAATTTGAAAATGGATAAAACCAAGGTGGAAGCTATCAGAAATTAGCCTACACCCAAATCAGCAAGTGATGTACGAAGTTTTCATGGCTTGGCACAGTTCTATAGGAAGTTCATCAGAGGGTTTAGTGAAATTTGTGCACCAAAGCTTGATACTATAAAAGGTGGAGTTAAGGTAAAGTTTTAGTGGAAAGATGTAGAAAATAAGGGGTTTGAACTTTTGCAAACTAAGGTTGCTTCTCAACCAGTTCTTATACTTCCTATTTTTGACAAATTATTTACTATTGAATGTGATGCTAGTAATATTGCAGTAGGTGTAGTGTTGAGTCAGGATAATAGGCCTGTAGCTTTATTTAGTGAAAAATTAAATGATGCTAAAAAGAAGTACTCTTCCTATGATTTGGAACTCTATGATCTAGTTCAATCACTTAGAAAGTGGAGACATTATTTGCTTCCAAAGGAGTTTGTTGTTTATACAGATAATTAGGCTTTGAGTTTTTTGAATTCACAAGATAAGTTAAATCATAGACATGTCAAATGGGTTGAGTACTTACAATCATACACTTTTACTCTTAAGCGCAAGAAAGAACAATACAATAAAGTAGCAGATGCTTTGAGTAGAAGGCTTCTAACAGTGTAGGAAGTATAGGTTCATAGTATTGGCATAGAATGCTTCAAGGGAGTGTATCTTGATGATGAAGATTTTGCAGCCATCAATAAGGTTTGCCAAGAATTTGATAATTATTTTCATAGTGAATATGTTGATTATACTTTGCAAAATGGTTTGATGTTTAAAGGTGGGCAGCTATGTGTTACTAAAAGCTCAATGAGGGACAATTTGATTCAAGAAAAGCACAATAGGTGTTTGAGTGGACATTTTGGTCTCAACAAGACATTGGAGTTGGTGCAACGTTTCTATTATTGGCCTAAAATGCAGCGAGATGTCAGAAGGTATGTGGAGCAATGTATGCTTTGTCAAAAAGAAAAAGGTAATACTTCTAATGCTGGTCTTTACCAGCCTCTTCCAATTCCTACAAGGCCTTGGGAATGTGTTAGCATGGATTTTGTGGTAGGATTACCTAAGACTCAAGCTAGTTTTGATAGCATTTTTGTGATTATGGATAGATTTAGTAAAATAGCACACTTCATTCCTTGCAAGACTACATATGATGCTATTCATATAGCCTATTTGTTTTTCAAGGAAGTGATTAGAATCCATGGTTTACCTTCTAGCATTGTTTCTGATAGAGATGTTAAGTTTCTTGGACATTTTTGGAAGACATTGTGGAAAAGATTGGGTACTAATCTTTCTTTTGGTTCAGCTTGTCACCCACAGACGGATGGCCAAATTGAGGTGGTCAATAGGACTCTTGGAAACCTCTTAAGGTGTTTGACAAAGGAATAGGGCCAAAGTTGGGATCAGCTCATCCATCAAGCAGAATTTGCATACAATGATAGTGTTAACAGGTCAACTGGTAAGAGTCCCTTTGAGATTGTTTATGGTATGCACCCACAGGGTTTCATGGACTTAAGGGATCTTGATAACATGTAGCAAAAGAGTGGTACAATAGATGACATGGCTCAATGAATTAAGGAAGTTCATGAGCAAGTGAGAAAGACTCTTCAAGATACCTCACAAAAAGTGAAAGCTAGAGTGGATGCATCAAAGAGGGATGTTCAATTTTCAGTTGGGGACTTTGTGATGGGGCATTTGAACAAGTCTAGATTGCAAAAGGGAGTTCCCAACAAGCTCCAAATGAGGCAGATAGGTCCTTGCAAGATATTGGCTAAGTATGGTTCTAATGCATATAAAATTGATTTGCCTACTAATCTTTCTTTGTCTCCTATTTTCAATGTTTCAGATTTGGTGGCATTCAAAGGTCAGCTTCCTAAGGAGGATGATAGAGTTTAATGTGTTCACAAGTCACTTTTAGACCTTAATTTTCCTCCTCCATCCATTCCTCAAGCTGAACAAGTGTTGGACTCAAGAGTTTACAAAAAGAGTCACCATCAAGTGTACATGGAGCATCTCATCAAGTGGAAAGATAAACAAATTTCAGAAGCCACTTGGGTACATGATTCTGAGTTCTCTAAGTTTGGAATTCCTTCTTCTTTTCTGCCTCAAAGAGTCACATGACTTCTTTGTCTTTGGCAGAGCATGGTGCAGGAGCACCTAGTCATGCTTCACTATCCTTTTTAGCATTTTCATGCTTAAGTGTTTGTGAGTCTTGTAATAGGTTTTTAATGTTTTTATAGGTTTTTTTTAGTCTTTTCATAATTTTTTGATCTTATTATGTGCTTGAGAGATCAAGTTTTGCTTTTTAAAGTTTGAGTTGTCAGTTTTGTGCTCCTAGGCCAAATAAGGCTAAAAATTGGAAAATTGCCTTATATGCTTAGCCATGATTTGGAAAGAATTGAAACATGTTTATAAAGTTTTTTTAGTCATTCCTAGGTGGTTTTGGAAGTTTGAATGAGTTAGGTTGCTCAAATTGCCACTAGGAGCAACAAAAGTTGTCGTTTCGCTTGTAAAAGTTGTCATTTTGGACACTTTTTGTAAAAAAGAAGACAAAAATGTCTTATGTATGTACAAGACTTTATAACCACCTCAAAATGATATTTATATTCCTCCCTCTTCTAGGTATAGGGTTGGCTTTTGTATTTTCTATCAAAATCAATTCAACAGCAAGCAATTTTTTGTTTTTCTTCATGTTTTGAACTTCTTTTGTACATCAGTCCGTACTGTAGCTCCTCATTTCCATACTATACCTTTTGTAAAGTTATTTTAATGTATATTCAATGCTCTTCATGTAATTATATTTCAGATTTTGTGTTTGGAAGTTGGTTGTACAAAAAAGTTTCTTTTTTGCTCCTTGGCTGCCTTGTCAAGGGTTTTGGCCTCCAAAATGCATCAACTTGTCTAATTCCAAGTTTGGAATCCCATGGGTGGACTTAGACAAGTTTTTTATCACATTTACAATGTAAATATTTCCCATTTTGGCCAGGGTAGTGAAAAAGAAGTGCTCTTGAGCATATGCTAGGCAAGTTGGAGATGAATTTGGCTAGCAATGTGAATAAGACCAAATTTGTTTGTGCTCAAAGACCAATTTGAGTGAGAAAACTCGAGGCAGAGGTTTGCACTAGTCTTATTGGAGTTTTGGATGTATTTGGTGCTCCAAAGAATGTTTATTTCACCTTGCAAGTGTGTTGAGTTATAGCTGGCAGCAAGTACCCAACTTTGGGGAATTTAATGTTTTTTGCATCCAAAGTTGATTAATGAACATATTCATGCTTTGAAATCTTGTGGAAATTGTTTTAAAAGTTCTTGGAGATTTATACATTCTTGGTTAAAGGCTTCCATGAAGTTCTAACCCTTCAAAGTGCAGGAAAAATAGTGAATTAGCAGTGACAGTGCTAAAAACAGTCATTTTTCTACCTATTTCTGTCTGCATAGCAAGTGTTTGACATAATGTCATGCAGGGTAGAGTTGGAGAATAGTTAAAAATGAAATGGTAGAGTTTATAGAAGATTTTGGAAGCTTTATTGGTGATTTATAAGAGACATCCTTTGTTGCATGAACAAAACCCTCATAAAACCCTACTTCTTTGCCACAAAATGTGGGCAGACCTCATACTGCCCTCTTAGGAGCTAACACCTCAAAAATATTTGAGTATGGACCTTGTATTCACCTTCCAAGTCAGGTTCCTAGGTTTTCTTGGCCATCGTTGCACCATATAAGAAAATTTCACTCAAATTAGGCCTCCATTGGCTAGTAGCCTTTTAAGCCCTGTTTTACTAAAAAGTGAACCCGGTTGCCTCATTGATGTTAGAAGCTTCCAAAATATTGAAGGATAGTTAAAATATAGCTAATGGGCCTAATCCAATCAATATTGATAGTTTAGATACCATCTAGGGGTGTGGACCTATGGTGAAGTATTTGAGTAACCTTGAGGAGATGAGCTTGAACAAGGGAGTGAAACAAGATAATAGGGTGGTTGTTTGAGAAGAGGTGTGGGTGTTAAAGTTTGATATTGCCAAACACTAATTGAACAAAAAATAAAAATCTTAGCCTTGGGTCCACTTGACTAATTAAACAAATTTAGACTATTTGAGCAACTTCTCACTCATTCTCCCTATCACCCGCCAACAGTCAGGTAGCCAATGTAAACACTCACCACCTCTCCTAAAAAGAAATGTGTTTAGGAAAACTCACTACTCCAAGGTCTCTATAGTTGGGTCACGAAGGTGATGGGAAGCCCAATGGTTGATGTAGCTATACGTGTTAAGGGGCCTATTGGTTGAAACTAATCCCGATGGTTATTAATGGTCAAATTTCCTCTTTTATTTTTTGTATTTTAAAATTTAAGATTCTTTGGAAAATAAACTGCAAAAAATAGATCAAGGAAATGAGAAAATAACAATGAAACCAATACAATAACAACTTAAATAACTACTTAGTTAGTTCCCTGTAATCCAATAAATTTTCAAATATCATCCAAGTTAGCATTCAACAAAGGACCTCCATTAAATCTGTAAAATCATCAATTTCAAAGACTTATGGAAATAAAATCATCAATATGGCCTATCACAATAATTCTCATACACCACTGAAGTGCACAATATGATTCATAAAGTAATAAATAAAAATATCAAACCATGTTGCTAACTACAAATAATAGACATTACCAGATTACACAGAAAAATTTCGTAGAATATAGAAGTAGATCAGGCAATCTACAAGCTGCTTCTTGTATTCATCTCAATGAATGTATAACAAAAATAACTGAACTTCTTAACAATCTGTAAAATAATCTAAAAAAATCTAAGTGGGCCACAAATCATCAATTTGAGGACCCTTACAAATGAATCCAACTTCTCAATTTATAGAAGTTTTATGCCCGATTTTCTAGGAATTAAATCTAACCTAAATTAAGAACTGAAACTAGGAGTCACGGTTAACTTGCAAGTTTCTACCTTGATACTCCACTTAACAACTAGGAAATGGGGAATTCATGAGCACAACGAAGACCATGCTGAGTGAGCCACATTTTCATAGTCATGCATAATTTCTCTCAAAATTGGAACTTGAGTAGGAGCTGCAGCTAAAAATACAAAATTAAGGATTTATGAAAAAGCTTTGCTATCTTTAGCAACTGTGCGTTTATCCTTATTTCTTGGAAAAAGCTCTATAAATATCAATTATACATGCAACTGCTTGAACAAGAGAATCAACTACGTGCTTAATTCTAAATTTATATTTTTTCAACACTTAATTTGCCTACTTCTTTCCTTTCTCTAGTTCCCCTATTGTCTCTGTCACCTCTTGACACTGAGTGATCAAGTATGTGTACCTGTCCATGAGGGCGACATCAAACTAGGCTAAAGGTCCTAAGTGTTGAACCTCGTATGCATCCCACTTATTCAAAACTAGTTGTTGTTCCATTATTCCGGTACCAGTTAATCCTAAACCAAAGGGTCCAACCATATATTTTACAAAATTCTCATATGACAAAATTTCCCTGAGGAGAGGGACCCGAATCTATGTCAAATCCTTTATATACTGCTGAAACATTTCAGTCTTCAGCTCCAAAATGTACACATAGGACTACAAGTTTTCACAACTGTCCCCTCCTAAGAGGTCATCCTCCATTATTGTTTCTGCCCCTAACCGCAATACTTTATTCAAAACTCGAAACTGATTTTTAAAAATACTTAGCTTTCATTCCCATTGCATAGAACAAGAAGCTAAAGCTCCACCTGCCTTTACTACCCTCCGGTATATCTTTATAGTATACTACAAAAAAAATCTATCCTTAGCTGCGTTTATTTGGGTCCATGCCTTGGCTGCAGCGGCCACTCGTCTCACCTCCACTAGTACCTTCACTTCTCCCTCTGGCAGTGAGGAGGTTGAAGGTAGGTCATCGGCCCTACAAGGGTCTAGAGGTTTTCTCATCTCAATCAGGAGCTTCTTGTATTTCCCTAGTTGCGCTTGAGCTCCATGTTTGAAGTATGCTCTTTTTCAACACGCCCCCCCTGACAACACTTGTGGCTAGCTCAAAAGTATCTAGCTCTCTCCACTTGGGTTCCTTACCCAAATTTACTTGGGATATTTAATACTTGGGGGAAGCTTGTCCCTCGGCTTGGAGTGAAACTGCCTCATCTGCAGTCACTTCACTGGAGCCCGTTTTTGACAAATGATGTATGGTTTTTAGCTTCTTAGACTTTGGTGGCTCTTCGGTGATTATTTGTTGCAAAGTGACTTTAAGAAGCTCCGCTTTTGTCTTTTTCTTCTCAAAATTGAACTCAAGCCATTGCGGTATATTTTCATCCTTGTCACCTTGAGGTGACACTATGTCTGCAGTTATAACATGGGCATCCACCTGCTCCTTTTCATCATCTCTTTCCTCTGCCTTTGTTTTCCTGGGATCTTGAGCTGAGGTAACTTAGCTAGATAGATTGGTTTGGAGAGCTTGTTTCTTATGTAACTCTCCCAGTTTGTCACTGACCTCTTCATTAAATGTCATCTCTTCATCCCCTACCTCTATTTCACCTTGCTTGGCTTTTATATCCTTGAGGAGGTCCTCTTAATCTTGAGGGGTTAGAACTAGTCTTTCATTCAATAGGTCTTCTACCTCATTCCCTTGTTTCTTTCCTTATAGCAACTGATGTTGCTCAATATCCTCTTCTTCCTGATCTAAATCAGATTCAATGTTCCTAACTTTTATTCCTTCAGTAGTAGACCTGAAGCCTTGCACTCCAGGCTGCCCTATGGTTATATTAACTAGTGATGGTGCAGGGGTGTTGATACTTGGATCTTGTGTGGCATCTGTTGAAGGTAGTTGAGTAGGTATATCCTCAGTAATTTCTATTTCTTCTTCCTTCTCTTGGGTACCCTCTCTTGTAGTCTGCCCTATAGTTGTCCTTGGTGGAAGGAATTTGGCCAATGGTACTGCTCCTAATCCATCAGTCACTCCAAGGTCTATTTCCTTATTCAATAGCTTAGATTCCTTCATCTTATCTTGGAGTTTCTTTAATAAGTCCTCAGTGCTTTCTTGAGGTTTCGCTTCCTCATCGGGGTTAGTAGAGGTATTTGGCCTTGAGCTTGACCTCATCTTTCGGGCATACTCCTTGTAACCCCTTGACCGAGGTACCCCTAAAATGGACTCCTTCTGCTTCCCCTTTGAGGCACTTGGCCTTACCCTCTAGCTTAACCATTGCTTGGTCCTATTCATGACCACTTGAGAAATTTTTTCAATATTTAGATCTCCATTCACCAACCACTTGATTGGAGAGAGAGGTTTCTTATCAATTTCTAGTCATTTGTATGCCACATCAAGCAAATCTCCATCGTCTTTGAGGTCTTTGGGGAGATTGGTTTCTGTAGACACCCAAAATTGTCCATTCTAATTAAATAAACATTTTATTTATTTAATTATCTAAGCCTAATTCTTCTATTAATTAAATAAATCTTTATTTATTTAATTAATTCATTTATCCTCTTCTAGCCTTATTTCTCATTTAAATAAATACATTTATTTATTTAAATTATCCTCTTCCTAAATTAAATAAATATTTAATTTATTTAATTATCCCACTTCTACTATTTATTAAATAAATCTTTATTTATTTAATTAATTCATTATCTTTTTCTACACATGACACATGTCATTCATCTCTTAATTCATACACTACCTACCCCTTTCATTATTTTATTATTTCTTATACCTACCCTCTAATCCTAGCCGACCTCATTTTACACCTCTCAATCTTATCCCTCCATTTCATATTGTGTCTTCTATTTAAGAAGATGCTTTCTTCATTATCAAACCCTAACTACTTGATCAATTGACTACACTACGATCCTACTTGCAACCACATTCCGTTCTTTGTTGAGCTCTTGTGCATATAAAATCTGAGACAAAATATATCAAGCAAGATCAATGGAGATAGGAAGAATGGAGATCAAAACCCTATTGGACATGTGATGGTATAATCTTTGTGATTTCATGTGATTTGCATTGTCTTAGGTAATCTTCATATGCTATGGTGGATCTTTGTTGATTGTTAGGCTAGGGTTTGGTGGTTGAATTCATTTAGCCTTTCAATATTGTTGTCATTGTGATCCATTTTCACCATAAACATTTTGGCACGCCCGGTGGGACCCTTGTCCCTTTGCATTTAACCTTTTTGTTGCAGATTTTGCATTTTTGAAGTTGCAGATCGGACATTTTTTGATGGCATTTTAGGTTTTTCCGCGTCTGCAAGCGTTCGGATCACGTCTCTGATTTTCAGAAGCGTCTGTGGTGTCTGGAATCGCGTCTGTGTTTCTGCCAAATTTTATTTTGCAGGTTTCTGAAAGGGGCGTCTGTGTTTCCGAACCGCGTCTGAGTTGTTTCTGCCCGCGTCTGTGTATTTTGGCCGCATCTATGCATCACAGAACCGCGTCTGTGTCATACAGACGTGTTTGTGTCTGGTATAACAGCGTCTATGTTTTATTGTTTTGAAATTTTAAATTTTTCTTTGGTTCAATTTTTGGATTTCGTACTTAGGGTTTCAGATCTGGTTTATTTTTGGACTAACACTTGCAGATCTAGCTAACCAAGTTTGTGCAGCTTGTTTTGGAAGCAAAAAAAAAAAAAAACATTTTTGGTTGAAGGCCCCTTTTTCACAAAGTCTTTTTGGGTTTTTCTAAAATTTACCTAACTTGTGTGCTTGCAGGAAGGGGTGATCATTTGAAACAACCCAAACTACTAACAAATTTTGTTGCAGGGCCTTGGCTAGGGTTTTGTAATTTTGTTGTGTGCCTTGTTTTCATAGATTAGCAAACACTTCCATTGGTGCACTAAAATTGAATCATTGTCTTTTGTGTCTTGAGCAATAGGCTCTTTTTGTTTAATCTTTAGAGGGTCTGTCTTCCCGTGTGGTCATTAGGACTACTAGTGAGAAGAGGATGACCCAAGTGGTAGCGAGGAAAACCCACCTCATCCGAACCACTATAATCAAATGTATTCATGGTGAAAACTATGGATAACGTGTGCTGATTAGTCCATACCGACACTATGTCTCCCCATAAACCCGTTTGATCAAATTTATTTGATCATTTGTAGGGCGTAACCCCTACCGGCTGGGAGCCTTCTGTATTTACAGAGCTGAAAGTGCCGCATGTATGGCCACACGAGCAGATGCCCTTACTAGCACCATTTTGTTTTAGAGGCCCAAATCCTTCTAGTTGTTGGGGCAGGAGGTCGGACCTCTGGTAGCGGCCCACACACATATGGTTCTTAGTAGAGATACAAAGTTCGCCATGGGGAGTTTTCATGGGGACTGATGCTTGGCTGACCCGAGAAGTGAGTGCCGAGGGTGGAGCCAGTGAGGTCAAGCATCTAAGTATCCGCTCTGAATAGCGTAGCCTCGGGGGTAAAACCCCATGTGGGATCAACAACTATTGTCTTGGCCAGCCATAAGAATTGTGCTTGACTTATGTTAAACATTCAAAACATTCAAGACCAAACAACAAAACATTGTGTCTTTTGTGTCTTCAAGTGTATGCAAAACAATTTTACATCAAACAATACACTTTTCTTGGAGTCGTTTTGGAGTTTAAACGCTAGCAAACATTGAGTCCTTATCAACATTGTGTCCTCTTGTCATGAAAAACAGTCAAACAGTCAGATTTGGTCACAACAAAACAATTTCACAAATTGGAAAAATTGCACGAAGTTTACAGAAACGCGTCTGTGTCTATTTTAACCGCGTCTGTGTTGTCTAAGCGCGTCTGTGAAGGGCAGAATAGCGTATGTGTCTCTAACAGCGTCTGTGTCGAACAGAGACACGTCTGTGTCTTGGAATCGCGTCTGTGAAGTATACAGTCGCGTCTATGTCCAGAATTGCAAAATCTTTATAGTCCAGCCAACATAAACAAGAAAATCGCAGAAGCGCGTCTGGGTTAAATAGAGTAGCGTCTGTGTCAGGAAACCACGTCTGTGAAGGATACGGTCGCATCTGTGTTCAAAATTGCAAGAAAATTTCACAGTCCAGCAAACAAAAGAAATCAGTTTCGGAATACTTGAGCTTCCTAGGTTGTTTCTTCAGGTTTCATCTAGCAGTCAACTTGTCTCTGGGTCTCATACAGTCCATCATTGCTTCACATCTCATTTTACATTCATACTTGTCTAAACTTGAGTCAAAAGGTCACTTGCTTGTCCTCATCATACTTTGTCAACATACTACATACAACTACACTTTGCTAAGTGGTCCCTCATCAAGGTTTCTTACCTTTGGGTCTCATTTGGTCTTACTTAGGGTCAAGGTCAGCTTACCTCATCAAGAGAAACTATCCTCTCTTTGGAAGCCACACCTACTCTACTACTTACATACTTGGTCTTACACTTTGGACATTGCAAGTAAACTTCAGATTCATTTACGCTCCATACAACTCTTGGTCTTCCATACTCTTTCCATTTTTCATCTAGTCTTACACATCTTGGTCAAACACCTAGTTCATGGTTGAAACCCGTCTTCAAAAATCTAGGAGAAAAGCTAAAGAAGCTCAAGAGTCCACAAACATGAGTTCTTATGAGTATGACAATGATTTATTTTTCAATCCTGAGCACACTACATTACCTGACATGGAGGTTTATAGAAACAATACAAATGTTGAGAACACAGACACTACAAACAACAATGCTACACACAATGACAATGTGGACAACGTTTCAATACAATCAGCAGATATAGAAGAATCCATAATGAATCCTCATTTCAATAGATTGGTTGAAGAGATAATGAAGAGGGATAGACAATACTTCTTACACATGATGGCACAAAGTGGAGCTAAAATACCTCATGACTTTGACATGTCTCAACTTATGGAAAATCGACCCTCGCAACAAACTCACTCCAACATGGATCAAAGGAGGCCCAATAGTGGGGGAAATAGAGGACCGAATATGATGCCTGAGTCACCATCAGTTTTGCTTCAAAAACCAGAAATCCCACATACACATGGTCAAACATATGATACTTACCTTCGAAGACCATTATGGAAGCCTTATGCAGATAGATATGCTCAATCACATGCTCCAGCTATGGATCAATCAAAACAAGTGGATACTCAAAGGCATCCTCAAAATTTGGACATAAGGAAACCTCATGTCAAATTTGGGGGCAACACAATGGAAAATGAAATGCCTATTGAATATGGTATATATGCACAAAATAGATATGGGGTTCCTCAACATGAAGCTATACCAAGTGCTCCATATATGCCGCATCAATATAGACCTCCATATGGACATGTCTACGATCAGTATCATCCATACATGCAACAAGCTCCTCCTCAAATTGGCGTCCCAAACATGGGGTATGCTACAAGAAATAGATCTCCTCCCAAGAGCAATTTGGAGCAACAAATAAGAGATTTACAAAAGAAAATGGAGGACATGAGTGCACCAAAACCAACATACACTATGAGAGACATATGTCCTTATCCATTTGATAAGAGCATCCCAATGCCTCCATTTCCTGCACACTTTGTGACGCCAAAATTTGACAAATATAGAGGAAAGGGAGACCCCAAGGCACACATAAGACAATTTTTCACAGCTTGCATTGAGGTAGCGGCAGAAGAAACATATTTGATGAGGTTGTTCCCACAGAGCTTAGGAGATCAAGCTATGGAATGGTTTTCTCAATTACCTCCTGGTATTAAGTCATGGGGCGACTTAGCAGAGGCATTCATTCAGCATTTCTCCTACAACATAGAAACAGATATCTCAGTCACTACTTTGTGCAATACTAAGCAAAAGGAGGGAGAATCTTTTGCGTCATTTTTACAAAGATGGAGAAATCTAGCTAGCAGATGCTCTTGTGAAATTCCCCAAAAAACAAATGGTAGAAATGTTCACTCAAAATGTTAACAAGGATATTGGCTATGATCTAAGGAAAGCTTGTTTGTCCACCTTCAAGGATGTTATTGAAAAGGGCCTAGCAACAGAAAAGGTCTTAATTGAACAAGGAGTTATTAAGCTATTCAAGGAAAACAAAGATGACTTTAAAGGAAAAGACAAGCCAAGATTTTGGAATAAAAACAAGAACACAGTCAACGATGGCGTTGTTGATGCCAATACAGTGAGACCCAAGTTCATCTTTTCAGGATCAAGTTATACAAACAATCAAGTGAATACTCAAACAACTTCCAGATCACGAAGGAAGTACACTCCATTGGGAGAACCACTTGAATTAGTTTTCAAAAAGCTAGTGCAAACAAAGTGATCACAGTTCCAGATTTTCCTCCATATGAAAGGTCAAACCAAATTGGTGGAATGATGATGAGTATTGTGAATTTCATAAGAGAAAGGGTCATAAGACAGGAAATTGCCATCGACTGAAAAACATTGTGCAAGATCTCATTGATAGAGGTGACATTGAGATTGAGGGACATTCATCTAATCAAGAACATAAGATGTTTAAGGAACCATTCCCAAAGCATGACAAAGGAAAGGCCCAAGTCATGGATGATCAGGCCAACTATACTAGAGCACCTTACAACTATGACTCAACTATCAATCACATCTCGATGGACAATCATATCTCTACTATTACCATCAAGAACAAAAATCCCGAGAATCCTCCTCAGAGACCCAAGATTGTTCTAAGAGGTGTGGGATCTTCATCCGAATCTACCTCTGAATGTCATGTTACAACCCGTCGAGGTAAAATCACGTTGCCAGGTGCCTCCACTAAGAACGCCTCTTCTTCATCTACTAAACCTGAGTATGACCTTGTAGAACAATTAGGAAAGACACCCGCGCTCATTTCAATCCTTGAACTATTACGCATATCTCCCGCACAACAAGCTATTCTTGACCAAATCTTGAGAGACACCGCCGTTCCTACTGATCTGAACGTGGACCAGTTTCAAGCCATGGTGGGATATCTTTCCATTCCACATTCCCTTACATTCACAGAAGCCGATGACACCTCCGTAAGTCAGCCACACAATGCACCATTACATATTGAAGCCTTCATACACAAGCATCGAATAAAGCGAGTCCTAATAGATGGAGGAGCTAGTCTAAACATTTGTACATTGAGCACCATTAAACAATTGGGATATTCCGATAAAGCTGTGAATTCAAAAAATCAAATCACCATCAAGGCATACGATGATGAAGAACGCTCATCCAAGGGCACGGTCACCTTACCTCTAAGAATTGGGCTAGTTACAAAGGATGTGGTTTGTCAGGTCCTGGATTTAGCTCTCACTTATAATATATTGCTAGGACATCCTTGGATTCATGAAATGAGGGCAGTCCCATCGACATATCATCAATGCATTAAGTTTCCTCATAATGGAGTCGAGGTAATAGTCAACGGTGATCCAAATCCATTCATATACTGCAATAACCTGAGATCACATACGGAGACCATCATTCCCAGTAATCGTGAAGCTGTTCCTTCTTCGGCATACATTAACCCTGAGTCATTAAAACCTTCGACATCAAAACAAGGTGAACTCAAAGGCAAATTTCAGGACAAAGGCATGGGAGAATACACTTTAAATCAGACCATGTATTTACGACAAGTCATGAGCTCTCCAAAAGAATTTGGAAGGCCACATCCTAACAAGCAAACATTCATCATGACGCTCAAATGGGATCCTACTACCTTTCAAAGATGGGGCGAATTGGAAGAGGAAGATTTATACAAAATGCTCTATAAAGACATTGAAGATGACACACATGATCAGATCAATATACCTTGTGAGAAATATGGCAAAGGCTTCAAGATTCTACAAAAATTCGGGTATGATGGAAAAAGCCCTCTTGGGTTACGCAAAGAAGGCGTCATGGAACCCCTACAACCTGAATTGACCATAAGAAGAGCACGCTCAAAGGGACTTGGTTTTCTGACTTCCAAGATCCACACAAAGAGGACAGAAGAGGCATCACGAATCAAAATTGCTAAAATACAACAAGAAGATTGCTATTCCACAGACTCCAACGAATGGGAATGGGGTTCAGACAAATCCTCCAGTGACTACGAGCTCACCGAGACATTCAGAGAGCTAGATGAACCCACAGAAGAAGAGGAGTTTTATAACAAATTCAGAGTTGGTCAAGAAACAACCCATGAGGAGTCTACACAGTCCTTGTGTCGAAGTTCTAGGTTGAAATCACATAGGATGAGAACACCTGTTCCGGAAGGCGCTACTAGTAACGACAATTTGGATTCGCTTGCGATCGAAACTGACGAGGAGAGTGCCATCGATGACCTCGATGATTGCCTTGATATACCCGAATATAACCACATCTTCACTCTTAGCCCTGCAAACTCTGAAAACATTAAAGGCCTTCCCCTTGTTCATCCCCAACTCATTGACTGGGATTATGAAGGACCAGCACGATTTGACACATTTCAAAATGATGAAGCTTTTATTGATTATCTAGGCATACGAAACGATCTTCCCCCTGGAGACCACAAAGCGGGATACATCATAGAACTCAACAACATGGCATATTTTGGTGAGGGTGTCGGACCTTCCAGTCGCAAAAATGTGAAAATAAGAACAAATCAAGTGTCTTATGGCGAAAACCACACTGTGGCGCTATCTGACTCCAAAAAAGTAAAAAGAAAGGACGTATCTAAGGGTGAAAACCTCTTTGAGGCACCCGAAGATGGAAGGCTCGACATTCTCCCAGCATCATATGAGGAAAAGTCATCCATGTTGGTAGAGGAGACTATCAAAACAAACATTGGTACAGAAGAGGTTCCACACAACATATTCCTGGCTCAATCATTAACAGAGTCCGAAAGATCAAAATTCATAAGCTTCTTCAAAGAACGACAAATCAACTTTGCATGGTCATACGCTGATATGCCTGGACTGGATCCGGATTTGGTAATGCATCATTTGACAGTCAAACCGGGGGCAAAGCCAGTGAAACAGAAATTAAGGAAAATGCATCCACAAGTGGAATTACTAGTCAAAGCAGAGCTTGAGAAATTACTCGATGTCGGATTCATACGCCCAATTGATTACCCCGAATGGATCTCCAATTTGGTACCTGTCAGTAAACCAGACCGCAGCATCAGAATATGTACAGATTTCAGAGACATCAACAAAGCTTGTCCAAAGGATGACTTCCCATTACCAAACATTGACTTGATTGTTGATCTCATGGCAGGTCATGAAATGCTATCATTAATGGATGGATTCTCTAGCTATAATCAGATAAGAATTGCACCCGAGGATCAACATAAAACATCATTCACTTGTCCGTGGGAAACTTTCTGTTGGAATGTCATGCCCTTTGGGCTGAAGAATGCAGGTGCTACATATCAAAGAGCTATGACTACTATTTTTCATGATCTCATGCATGTAACTGTGGAAGATTATGTTGACGATCTCTTGGTCAAATCAATAGACAGAAATACACATTTGGACATACTTTCAGTTGCCTTTGATCGGTTGGAAAAATACAAGGTAAGATTAAACCCCAAGAAATGTGTCTTTGGAGTAACCTCCGGGAAACTCCTAGGATTCATCGTGTCCAAAAGAGGAATTGAAGTGGATCCAGCAAAAGTCAAAGCTATCTTGGAAATGCAACCACCAAGAAATATTAGTCAACTTTGATCCTTACAAGGGAGACTCCAGTCTATACGAAGATTCATAGCACAACTTGCAGATAAGTGTAATCCTTTCCAGCACCTGCTACATAAAAACATCAAGTTCAAATGGGATGATAACTATCAATAGGCTTTCCAAACGCTCAAAGACTATCTCCTAAATCCACCAGTTCTGGTGCCACCAGTTCCAGATCAACCGTTGTTACTATACATTTCAGCTACTCCAACAGCACTGGGGGCACTCCTAGCACAACAAATAGCTGACGGCAAGGAAAAAGCAGTATGCTATATCAGTCGCACATTGGTGGGATACGAGCTAAAATACACACCAATCGAGCGTGCATGTCTCGCTGTGGTCTTTGCTTCTCAGAAATTACGACATTATATGCTCACTCATAAGACTAAGTTGATTGCAAGAATTGATCCATTAAAATACCTTCTCAACAAAGCTACACTTACTGGGCGGCTGGCCAAATGGGTCATGATCCTGAGTGAATTCAACATTGAGTATGTGGACAGAAAAGCAATAAAAGGACAAGCCATCGCAGATCAATTAGCAGATGCTCCCATGATAGATGGTGTTCCTTTAAATTCAGAATTTCCAGATGAATCCATTTTAACAATATCACATGCAAAGCCATGGCAATTATACTTTGACGGCTCGTACACACAGCATGGGGCAGGAGCTGGTATTCTCTTTATAACTCCTCAAGGCGACTCTATACCAAAATCATACCGCTTATCATTTCCTTGCACCAACAATATAGCGGAATATGAGGCATTAACAATAGGATTACGAATTGCAGTTCAATGGAAGATCCAGGAACTTCGTGTTTTTGGAGACTCCCAACTTGTTATCCGTCAAGCAACTGATGATTACCAAACAAAAGATGAAAAATTACTGCCTTATAAACAAATGGTGGATAATCTGAAATAGCACTTTACAAAGATAGATTTTGAGCAGATACCAAGAGAGCAGAATCGCGCCGCAGATGCCATGGCTACAATTGCTTCACTAATTGATCTACCTCAGGATGAGACCTGCTATGAGTTCCTGGTAGACAACCTGTTGGTTCCTTCATATGAGATAATGCCTACTGAGATGATATGCGTTGTTGGTCCTGAATCCCAGTTATATGGTTCCATATTCACATATCTTCGCGACAATATCTTACCTCCTGATCTATCAAACAACCAATGCCGCACTTTCATTCGCCAATCCTCTCGATATGTCATTTTAGCTGATATCCTATACCGACGAGGTCTAGATGGCACTTTTCTTAGATGTTTAGAAAGCGACGAAGCTCAGATTGCGTTATGTGAAGTGCATGAAGGGATATGTGGTCCACATGCTAGTGGTCCTACCTTGGCCAAGAAACTCATCAGGACTGGATATTACTGGCCCAATATGGAAAAAGACTCATATCAGTTTGTCAAGAAATGTAAGAAATGTCAAATTCATGGAGACCTCATACATACACCGGCACAAGAACTACAACCACTTGCGTCTCCTTGGCCCTTTTGTCAGTGGGGACTCGATCTCATAGGCAAGATTCACCCTCCTTCTTCTAATGGTCATAAATTCATTATCACAGCCACAGAGTATTTCACAAAATGGATTGAAGCCGTGCCTCTCACACAAGTCACTGGGAAACAAATTGCTACTTTCATCCTTAACTATATCATTTGCCGATATGGTATTCCTAAGTCCATTATTACTGATAATGGGCGTCCCTTCAAAAATCGAGATGTTCGTGAACTCTGTGACCGCTTCCATATTTCCCATCATTTCTCCACACCATATTACCCCCAAGGTAATGGCCAAGCTGAGGCGTCTAATAAAACAATCCTTAAAATCCTCAAGAAGACAGTCGACGACGCTGGCCGTAATTGGCATATCCAACTCAATCCTGCACTTTGGGCCTACCGCACAAGTGTCCGCACACCTACAGGAGCTACACCCTACTCACTTGTCTACGGCGCTGAAGCCATCTTGCCTATTGAGGTCGAGTTACCCTCTTTACGGGTCTCTTTGCAAAACATCATCACTGATGAAGACTACAGGGTCTCTCGCTTACAAGAACTAGAACTGTTGGATGAACGGAGACAAATTGCTTTTAATCATCTTAAGGCTTACCAACAATGAATGAGTCGCAGCTACAATCACAAGGTCAAGCCTTGCACATTTGAGGTAGGTGACTTGGTTCTCAGAGAAAACCCCAAGAATCAGTAAGACAGAGAGAAGAAGGGCAAGTTTGAACCAAACTGGCTTGGTCCTTACATCGTCACAGCCGTATATGGATCTGGGGCATATCAGCTCTCTACTACAGAAGGTGAACCTTTGGAGGATCCTATCAACAGCATGCACCTTCGTAGGTTCTACACATAGCTTGTCGGAATATCCTAATTCAAAAATACAAAAAAATTATAAAACAAAAAAATCGTTACTTGGTGAAAACCTGGCAAACAGGCGCCTTGTGACACAAAAAACATTGGAAAAATTTGAAAAAAAAAAAAAAAGAAAGTAAAGAGAAATAATTTCGTCCAACGGTGAAAACCACTTCGGTGGCGCCCTGGGCAAGTACCATGGTGAAAACTGGGTTCCCAGTGCCATGCGTAGAGACTTTGCTCCTCTCTCCTTCAGGATTCTCTTTCATCCTTTCACTTTGCACACACTCACAACCTATTCACTCACAATAAACTTACCCTTTCCCATCATGGCTTGTTATTGATCTACCCAAGATTGGTTAGCCATTCATAATAAACCATTCCTTTTCCTCCCTTTCCATCCATAATAAATCAGATCCTATCTGTGGCTAAGGCAAATCCTACGTCTAGTAATGGGTGTGGAACTAAGAACATCACATGTTTCGAGGAGTATAGTTTCTTCCAGCTTCCTTCAGTCTATTCGCGCACAATCCGCAATAAAGCAACATTTGCATCGCAGATCCGCAATAAAGTTTCATCTTCTTCACAATAAAGTATCAGTTTCATGGATTCAGTCAGTTTCAGATGAGACACAGCAGCAACAATGGGCTTCAACAAAATCAAATCTTTCAACAGACTCAGACAACATATGGTTCAGTGCTATCTATCCTTTTTGTGAAAGTAAACATTGTGACCACAATTAAATACGACTTATACAAGTGACAAGAGACACTAAACTTCAGGACTACAGTGGATGTTGGTGTCGAGTCTTGGTTTTCTTTTGATTTTATCTTTTTTTGGTGACATGTCTTTTAGCTTTTCCGGGATGTCTTTGACTAGAGATTCTATCTCCAGGATGTCTTTGACTAGAAAGGCGAGGATGGGGTATCGTCACCTATTTGTATTTGCTGTCTGTGGATTGTCTTTTAGTAATGCTATGACTTGTCCAAGGATATGAGGACACTATGAGTCTAGTATGAATTGGGGCATTCCTTGTTTGTGACTGTCTTATCTCCATGCAAACAGGTACAATGACTTTCTGGGTCGAACATATGCCTCGATTGTCATAACCTACTTGCCATAATAAAGCTCAATGATGATAACGCACAAGAAGCTCTTTCACGTTCATATCTTTTGTCTTCCATCCCCATTTCTTGATTGACTTCCATCATCCTTCTTGAGTCCACGTAGCCTGCTATCACATGATTGAGTATAATGACACACCAAAAACATTTGCATTTCATGTAGTTGCACCTGCATTACCACATATAAGCATCTCATACATACATATAGATATCACAACTGCATCACATCCTGCACACAACACCTGTTAGCACATCTTACATTTTTTACATTTGCATTATCATATTCATCTGCATTACATACATTAACATTTGCATCATGCATATGCATATAAAACATAAAAGAACAAAAATATTGCATTGCATCATATGCATATTTGCATCCATCACATAAAACATACATCATAGAAACATATATCACATAAGGTACACATGCATATAGCTGCCACAAAGATGAATCATCTCTCATATATAATCAAATGTGTCATGATACAATGATGTCAAAAGAATCATATGGCTACAAAATCACCCGCAGGTGTCTACAATACAAAAATGGTACAAATACTGATACAAGGGAGTCCTCTATGGCTATGATGAACTCCCTCCCTTGGAGCTGCCTAACCTCGACGGAGTCTGAGCTCTAGAAGGACCTACTCTAGGATCACCCTGCCTGTCTGGTGGTGGTGGAGGACCCATGACCCCACCACTAGATGCCTGCCTCCTCCGGCTCCCTCCCATAGCCGTCGCTGTCCGCGATGGTCTATGGAAGCTCCTCGCCCGCTGATCCGCTGGCACTGCACCATAGTATAGGTCCCTCTAGTAGCCTATCTCCTCTCTGGCTCGCAAGACATATGCGTAGCCTGCCCCTGCGTCCTCTGCCGCCTGTCTCCCCGCCCTCAGAGCTGTCTTGGCCTCCGTATAACGCTGGATAGCCTGGTCTCTCTCCCGCTCAGTATCTCTGAGCCTGATCCTGAGCCGATCCATCTCCCTCTCCAACTCCTGGATCTCGCCTGCCTGGCCCTGGCAAATCTCCCTTAGCTCTAGCAGCTCATCCTCCTCAGGATCCCCACCCTCAGCCTCTGCCTGTGACTCTCCCTCTGTGGGTGCCTGCCCCTATATCTGCCCCTGTACCTATCTCGGTGCCTGAACAGGTACCTATCTCGGTACATGCCTAGGTCCCTATACCTATCTCTATCCTAGTGCCTGTACTAACACCTGTCCCTGCACCTGTCCCTGTCTCTGTCCCTATGCTCTAGGACCCTGTGCTGCTGGTACCTGCAGGGGCACTCCACCGCGACCCCTCACCACCTAGGCCTGTCCCTCCTATCCACCCTCCCTCCGAGGTGCCACCCTCCTCTCCCCAACTACTCCCCTCCACCGCCATCGGCCTCTACCCCCATCACCCCCACCATCATCATCGTCATCTCCTCCTCCATCTCCATCCAGTAGCTCCCCTGGATCTGTTAGTCGAGGGAATGGATGCTTCGCCCAGTAAGCTGTGTACTCTGCATCCATACCTGCATCCTCAATCTCAGGCCACATGTCCCAGGGAAGGGGTATCATCTCTACCAGCTATGTAACTGCCTGATCATATGACAATAATGGCCTGAACTGCGCCTGATCCCTCACTGTGCGGGCATACATACCCGAGCCTCGTGGCATCCTCTGGATCCTACCAAACTGTCTGCCAACCCTATCCACCAGCTATCTCTCCAGTATGTAAGGCATCCGCCCAATCAAATATCTGCTCCTAAAGGTATAAGGCAGCTCCACTGCGTCATCCTCCCACTCCTCGCACCCCAGGTACGGCCTCCAGATGACCATATCAATGTCATCTATCACACGCCTCCAGTGCTCTAACCTGCCAATCTGAGGCTGCGAAGTAATCATATCATAAAGATGCACAAAGCTCCGCCCCTGACCTCTGCCCCTGAAGTGTATCAGCCATGTGATAGGCAGATGCTTGTATGCCCACACCTATAGTAGTGTCACTCCACAACCCAGTCCCACTGATCCATGGTAGACGAACTGGTGAAGCTCATAATACAGATGTGCCAAAACACATGGACCCCATGCATATCTGGTGTGATGTGTAACCAATGTCTCCAGTGCTCCTCCCCAACCCACTGCCAACCCCCGTGTCGCCCTGTCCAGACACAGGAAACCACTGATAACTCCTCCAATCACAGCTGGTAAGGCTAACCCTGTCGCAATCATGGTATCCCAGGCCACATGCCCTGCTCTCATCTCTAGCCCGGGATCCTGGAACACCCATCTCAAAGCCTCTCTGTCTCTGTCGCGATCGTATGGGATCAGCTCTCCATCGATCGGTATATGCAATATCCTGTAGACATCCTCGAGGGTCATTGTCATCTCCCCCATCGACAAATGAAACGTGCATGTCTCGGAGTGCCATCTCTCTGCCAGCGCAGTCAGCAAACCCATGTTTACCCGAAACTCAGGCACATATAATACATGTCTCAATCCCATTTCCTCAATGGCAGCTCTGTCCTGAAATGACAACTCTGGTCGCAATCGCTGTGTGGATGGGAACCTCTCCCGTGACTCTAGCATAGGCAGATACTCCTGCAGTCAAACAATCAATCATGTCAGTCATCGTGGCATTCACTGTTCATCACAAAATGCTACTTGCTATCTAAATGCATATGGTTATCTATCCTAGTGACACTCACTGTTCATCACAAAGTGTTGCTATCTATCCTAGTAGTGCTCCCTGTTCATCACAAAGTACTACGTGTGTGACACTCACTGTTCATCACAAAGTGTTACTCACATTTAGTACTCCCTGTTCATCACAAAGTGCTCCTCATCCTTTGGGTACTCCCTGTTCATCACAAAGTGCCTTGATCTATCCTAGTCGTCCTAGAGGACCTGCTTGAGTGTATCCCCTCAGCAGCTTATCCAATCGACAGCGTATGTTCATCACAGAATTGTCGATTTGACCTAGAAGACTAAAACCGTGCATTTTTTTGACATATACGCGCTTTTACCTCACAGACGCGTTTCTGCCTCACAAACGCGCCTGAAGACTGCATAGACACG
Source organism: Cryptomeria japonica (assembly GCF_030272615.1). NCBI lineage: Eukaryota > Viridiplantae > Streptophyta > Pinopsida > Cupressales > Cupressaceae > Cryptomeria > Cryptomeria japonica. The sequence continues at coordinate 381,636,749 of NC_081406.1, read as the reverse complement.
CTTGTACAATGCAGACGCGCCTGTTTGACATAAACGTGCCTAAATCATTCACAGACGCGACTTTAGAACATAAACGCCCCTACAGGACATAAACGTGCCCGCATCAAGCACAAACGCGGTTCCAGACGCAGACGCGCCTGGCACCGACACAGACGCGCCTGGCACCGACACAGACACGGCTGCACATTTTTGCAATTTTTTGTGCCCTATTCCTAAGCACATTTATTGCTAACCTACCATGCATTAATGACAAAATTGAAGTACGTCAAAGTACGAGGAGGTTTGGTGGTACTTACCGGCTCTCCTGCCTCTGCTGGTCTCTGGAATCGGCGAACACGGTCGAATCTGTGAACCAAAGCCATCACTGCTGACTGTTGCTGCTCTTTTTCTCGCTCTGCACTGTGATCTCGTGAAGGTGTAGATGACAATGAGGATGTCTTTTGCCTGTGGTCTATCTTATAGCCTACCCTAGCCCTCGCCTTCATTTCCCGAGTCAGTCTTCATTATCCTGTGACTTTGTCACTTTATCCGACCATTCCATTCTAGCCTTTCTTTCTTATCGAGAGATTGTCTGCAATCTTTTCAGACATTTTCATCCAATCTCTTGAGGGGGCATATTATTCCCATCCTGGGGCAACTCTGTATCAGTTCATCTTATCTTCTTTGAAACAACGCGACAAGCCACATTGTCTCAAAGAGGGGCAAAATGTAGACACCCAAAATTGTCCAGTCTAATTAAATAAACATTTTATTTATTTAATTATCTAAGCCTAATTCTTCTATTAATTAAATAAATCTTTATTTATTTAATTAATTCATTTATCCTCTTCTAGCCTTATTTCTCATTTAAATAAATACATTTATTTATTTAAATTATCCTCTTCCTAAATTAAATAAATATTTAATTTATTTAATTATCCCACTTCTACTATTATTAAATAAATCTTTATTTATTTAATTAATTCATTATCTTTTTCTACACATGACACATGTCATTCATCTCTTAATTCATACACTACCTACCCCTTTCATTATTTTATTATTTCTTATACCTACCCTCTAATCCTAGCCGACCTCCTTTTACACCTCTCAATCTTATCCCTCCATTTCATATTGTGTCTTCTATTTAAGAAGATGCTTTCTTCATTATCAAACCCTAACTACTTGATCAATTGACTACACTACGATCCTACTTGCAACCACATTCCGTTCTTTGTTGAGCTCTTGTGCATATAAAATCTGAGAGCAAATATATCAAGCAAGATCAATGGAGATAGGAAGAATGGAGATCAAAACCCTATTGGACATGTGATGTTATAATCTTTGTGATTTCATGTGATTTGCATTGTCTTAGGTAATCTTCATATGTTATGGTGGATCTTTGTTGATTGTTAGGCTAGGGTTTGGTGGTTGAATTCATTTAGCCTTTCAATATTGTTGTCATTGTGATCCATTTTCACCATAAACAGTTTCAATTCCAAAATCTCTAATCTCTGGCATAGACAACCGACTATAACTCTTTTCTCTGACTTCAAAACTATCCTAAAGGTTAGCCCAAAAATCCTCCAGTATCAGCTTGTGTCCCTTATATGCCTTAGGCATAGCTTGTTTGGGTTTCTCGTAGGGATCATAAAACTCCCTAGCATAATCATATTCCTTCAAGTTCAAATCCTTAAGCTCTGGCTTTGCTAATTTTGCAACCTATATTTTTGAGCACATGAAATATACAATTGATACCGAGAAATCAATGCTTGTTTTGTGTTTTGAAGACAAAAGAGACTGGAGGCCTAGAAATTACCTTACATAATCCAGCAAAATCACTCTATCATTGCAGTATTGGGGCAGAAACATTGGGTTCCATGTGAATTCGCTAACACTGATGTAGCTTGAGCATGGGTTTTGGATGAACCAACATGCCCACTCAGATAATAGTCATGGCCTCTGGGCTAATCTGGTATCCTGTATCCCCTGTTAATTTGATTATTACTGGGAAAATGAAGGTGTCATTAATTCTCTTGAAATGAACCTTTGCATTGGCAAGACTGAGTTGGGAATAATACTCCCATACCTTATACTATCCTTCCTTCTTCCCCAATTGACCCTCTACCTATAGCCCTGGGAACTTTCTAGTTCTGGCAGCTACCCAGATGACATAAGATGTGAAAAAGAACTTTTGAGTCTGGTGAACTTTCATTTGTTTGCAGATATTTTTGGAGAGGATCTGCGGCCAATCAAAATATTGCTTTCCTATTAAGATAGTGATCATAAACTGGAACATCCAGGGATGGAAATAGTTGCAATCAGGCTTGCCAAAGGCCCTGATCAACATAATGATTAAGATCTTATGAGGCTCCTTGAAGTCTGCCCTCAAGATCTCTATTGCCTTGAGGCATGTTTTCCTTTCTTCTTCCAACTAGTTTTCATTCATGTGCATATCTCTTCTCTAGTTAGGATACCAAAAATAAACCCCATCATATCAGGAGAGAAGTCTATAACTATTTTCCCTTGTGCATTTGTGCACTCTCTATTATCGGGGTTATAAAATGGGGCAATTATCATTATGAACTCAGGTGCTTGTACTGACTACGGAAAGATAGTGGGTTCCACCAGGCCCGATCTTTTGATTCTTCGGTGGAGGGCCTCCAATCTAGGTTTGTCTAACTGAGTCTGGATATCCTCAATTTCTATATGGCTAATTTTTGTATCTGTGACCCACCTGATTTAATCATCTAGCTTCGAAGCGTAGACTTGTCCCTGATAATAATACTTCATGGTGGTTGGGAGTCTATCAATTTCTTTGCCCCTTTTGCTGGAGGATGAGTCCATCTAACCACTCAAATCTGCAAAAAGAAAACAAATTTTTAGTCCTTGATTATATTCATAAAAGTGCATTTGCTTCGAGACTTCAGGGTCTCGGGGTAGGTACATATGAATGTGGTCCGAAACTCCAGGGTTCTAGGGTTTTGGAATAAATACTCACTGATGCGGTCCGGAACTCCGGGGTTCCAGGGTTTAGAGTTGGGTAAATAACACTTGATTTTAGAACTCCAGGGTTCTGGGGTTCCGATTTTGGGAAATTAAGCTCATAGCAGGATCCTGAGATCCCGAGACAAATAGGATTTAGCAAAAATACTTTCAAAAAAAGATCGGCCTCAGAACTCCAGGGTTCCGGGCTGGGTGATAGGAAGTCCTTCGCAAAAAGGAATAATCTGGAACTCTGAGGATCTGGGGTTCTGGGGTCATTAAAAGTACAGTCGACAAATCCGAGAACCACCCGAAACTCCAGGGGTCTGGGCTCAAAGAAGCCAACCACCCAGAACTTTAGGGGTTCGAGGTTTCAAGCTTGGTAAAACTAGAGCACACAAGCAAACAAAAAGGATGAAAGAAACTGAAAGAAAGCAAACAAAAACAAAGACTCGACAAGGAAAGAAAACATAATCTACAAAACAACCAAAAGGGGTAAGAAAAATCACCAACCTGGTGAATCAAAATGCCCAAAACACTAAGAAAAATATGGAAGTCCGAAGGTTCATGATGTGGAGCAAGGAAGAAGGATCTCTGAATGCGTAAATGAACTTTAAAAGTTCATCATTCTTATTTATACCCCCTCCCAAGCCTATCCGTATGAAGGCTTTAAACAAGACCTCGGGACTCCGGAGTCTCAAGCTTTTGAGCTTGACAAAAGAAAGGAAACACCCTACCCTGGAAATCCCAGGGTTTGGGGTTTCAAAGCAAGCAAAAAAAAAGGGTCCACCTCGAGACTCCGGGACTACAGAGTTCTAAGGAAAAAGACACAAAAACCTCGGGACTCTGGGACTTCGGAGTTCCAAGGCAAAAGACACAAAACCTTAGGAGTCCAGAGTTCCAAGGCAAAAGATGTCGATTACGTACCTTGCAACTTCGGAGATCCGAAGTTACAAGTTAAGAAGACAACAAAAGAATAAGAGGGTCCAACCTCGGGACTCTGAAGTTTTGAGGAAAAAGAAAAGAACAAAAGAAAAGGGACCTCAGGACTTCGGAGTTCCGAGGTCAGAAACCAAAAGAACAAAGAGAAAGAAAAGACAAGACAAAAATAGGGGACCCATACTTTCACGCAAGAAGAGTAAATGTGGAATAGATATGCAAGGCATAACAATACCATGATTTGCATAAACCTATAGTTGACATGCACCCCTAAACCTCATGCACATAGAACATATAATCTATTTGTGCTCTCATGCCCATATATGTAAAAGTGTAACACCAACAGACAAACTAGAAGTCCCATCATAAAAAAACTGATGTAGATCATGATACAAGTTAGCTAATAAGTAGACACCCTAGGAAAATCATGTGCCCTCTATCACCAAACGCTCCAAAGTTTGACCCTATCCTACTTCCAACCCATGTGACATCCTATCAAGGCATATGAAACAACCAAATAGTCCTGCTAATATTGATTGTAAGGTCTCATAATAAAAAACCCTATGACATGCCTATAATTAGATTATCCCATGCTACTCATATGTCACTAGCTCTCTATGTATCAAAATCCTAAGAATCCTATACACATCCTCAAGTGTAACTGACATCTCTCCAGTGGGAAAGTGGAATGAACTAGGCTCAGTGTGTCATCTCTTAGCTAACATTGTCAACATACCAAGATTCGCTTGACTCTTGAACAATAATATTATAGTCCTATCCATCTGAATGCAAGGTTGTCTAAATATGACAAATATGGCCATAACCCTTGGGTAGGTGGATATTTCTCTTACAACATCATGAAATCCAAATCATCCTGCAAACAACAAATCAAGTGTGTTAATCCAACCTGAAGTTTCATATCTATCAAACATATCTATCAACTACTAAATTATTTTATCCAATCTATCTTATCATCTCATGTGTGATTCAATAAATCTCATAGAGTATCATTTTGTTGGCTAAAGTTGACAACAAGGACAACTTATCCAAACATCAAATCATTTGAGCATCTTTACCAAATGCATATATTTAAACAATAATACATTAAAAAAAGGATTATATGCACCAAAACACTAAATATGCAATTTTTAGGGAGTGAATGTGCAATTTATGCATGGATGTGCCAAAAGACATTATATATGCATAAGATGAGCATATGGGTAGTTTCAGGGTGTGAATGTGCAATTTTTGAGTGGATGCACAACAAACAAATTAAATGCACAAAAACACCAAAATAGCACATCTAATAAAGTTGACTTTGGCCCTAAATATTGACCCTAATAAATCTATTAAAAATCAAAAGTAAGGTAAATACCGAGGAACCATACTCCTCTTGGCGCTTGAATCGACAAACTTGTCAAAACCTATGTCTATCTCTCATAATCTCAATTTTTGCCTGGATCGCTTGGCTCTGCTAGTCTCTACAACCAATCTTCCAATGACAAGAGTGAAAATGAGTTGGAATAGAACCCCTCATAATTATTTAGAGAAAATTCAACCCTAATTAGAGATATATTGGCCTTGCCTATTACCGGTATTTGAACACTTTATTATTCATTCATTTTTCATTTTCTACCATCTATATTTTTCACACAATGAACATGACATTCATTATTCTCTATCATGAGATCATTCGTCATTTTCTAGTTTTAATATCTTGTTTGATCTCTCAAGGGGCCTATTGTGTTGGGTCTTTAAATTGGAAGCTTTGATCTTGTCATGATCTTCAAAAGGATTATTAAAGATTACTTGATCTTTTTTATATGTATCTTTTGGATTTTTGACAAATATCTCTCCCTAATCAATGAAATCCTAAATGATATTTTTAAGTTTGTAACAGCTCATGATCTTATGACCTTTTATTCTATGATAATCACAAAAGTCATTTTCATTCCACCAAGCCAATTTGAAAGGCTTGGGCTTGTATGATTTGACCTCTAGTAGTGTATTACACTATTTTGAACCAATTTATTAAGTACAAGCTCGACAGGTTCTCCCAACAGAGTATAGTTTCACTTCAGATTGTTAGTCCTAGGTGGGCATTGTGATTTTGGTTGAGTTACATTAGCTGAATTGTGATGACTGGTTAGTTGACTTTTACTAGCAGTGACTTGGTCATAGGACCTTAAAGATAGACCATTGGTTGTGTGTGTTTGATAACTTTGGCATATACTACTCCATCATTTGTGATATTCTTAGTCTTTGACAAAAATTTGGACTTTTCATTAGATGCATTATTAGGTTTTTGATTAAGGCAAAAATAGGTTTTGAAGGGACCTGAAACCCTTTACAAATAAGTTACATATGATAAATCATTAAATCCCCTCAAAATAGAGTAAACCAAAAAGATAATAGGATTGTCAGGAAAATAAGACAAACAAAGAAACACATAGCCCAACATCAACAAAAAGCCAGCAGAGGAACAAAGAAGCACCAGTAAAAGGGAGGACACTAACCTAGGTTTTGTAAAGTTTCAGCAACTTCAGCTTTCCAGACGGTTAATTTTTTGGGTTGTGTCCTTCAACTCCAGGGTATCTTGAAGCAGGTTAGCAAACTTGTTTTTTGTACTTACCCTATTTCTCTTTCTTGGACCCGAAGTGTCCTTTGTTCTCAGGTCCTTATCCTAGTCCAAGTTTGATAGACTTATAAAGCACTGAGAGGGTGGGTGAATCAATCACACCAGAAACAATACTACTTTAAACACTGACCAGTAGATATACTTAAAAATTTTACTCAACACTATGCATGAAATCCAAAATGATATTAAAGCATCCACAATAAGTAAAACATCCACCATAACACAAGTGTTTAAACATGGAAAACCCAAATGGGAAAAACCATGGTGAGATGGGACTCACAATTTAACTATCTGCAGTAATAGATAACTGACCGGTTAAGGTCTACAAAAAGTTCTCTGCTACGAGCGAATCCTGTTAAAGATTCCAAAGCTTTGTTAGGATCTATACCCTATTAAAGGTAGTACCCTATTAGGAGTAACCTCAGTAGACAATTTCTGAATCCAAACTAATGGAAAACCTTTTTAAAGGATTTGTACAATGAAGTTTGTTAGAGCTTATTTGGTTAGGGGATTTGACTGTTATAGTAACAACAGGTGGTGTGATCTAGAAGTAGCACAACTTTCTTGAATAGATCCTCTTTTGCGCACTCAAAACTGCATCACCAACATACTCTGCAATGCCTTCAACAACTTAACACTACTATCTTCGCATCATATCATCTCATGTCATATCTTCCAAATAGCTCATCATAATGTCATTGTATAGACATTTAGGTTTCATGTCGGCTTGGAAATTATATCACAATTTCCTAGGTGCAATGCATTTGGACAATCAAACATAACTCATCACAAATTACTGCCAAAATTTGTCGGTTAGGGTAACTCATCACAACCAGTGATAACTCATCACACAATCAATGAATATCGGTTGGAATATCGATACCGATTAGAGTTAACCTCTTTCAACATGTAAACCGATTGTCCTACATTGCTTCTTTCATGGTCTCCGCTGGATCTTCAGGTTGATGACAAGTTATTTCCTGCATATACCAATTGTCTCCATGTACCGGTTTGACACTCTCTAAACTATCATAAACTAAACTTCTAATACCGGTTATAATACAAGTAACTTTTAGAAGTAATACTGGTAGACAATGTGAACATGTGTGTGTGTGTACATGTTCCATCAATGACAACATATAAAGTCATTCATTACAATCATCATCAAGCCAATAAGGTCAACAAAGACCCTATCCTAGTGAAACTTCTCAAGCTTTGCCACCACACTTTTCATATTTTATTCCACATACTTGCACTATTTCTTCTCGATAGGATAGACAACATTAGCTTCTGCTATTTTTTCCTCATCCATTTCTGGTCGTACTTCAGTATCTTGCTTATTAGCCCGTTGGGATTCTATTAGTCGACGCATTTTCTGAATGTCCCTTTCTATCTAATGAGTCTCAACTTCAACAGATTGCATCTTTCCACTTATTAGCTTTAATCTCCTTGACTTAAAAGGAAATTGAGTTTTGTGTTTATCAAGCAATGCAATTAACTCATCTTTTGACAAATCAGGAAAATATTGCATAAATACATTATCAATAATGTCTTTTTCTTTCTTCACAACTTCTTCCTATTTATCCAAAAGAATAGAGTATAAAGAATCAAAAATATCATTTTTAAGGTCATGAGGTAATTGATTGTAATGACATAAATAGTTGATTACCTATTGAACAATTTATTCCTTCTGGTCTTCATCAAATGAATCAAAACATTTCTTGACATTATCAAATCTATTTCTCCCTAATGTTTTCACTGTCTTCTCAAAATCAGTCATAGGCTTGTAAGATAAGACATTAATAGGAACAGTTTCCTTTGTCACTTCTTTTGCTGATTTAGCTACTTTACTAGTTGCTTTCATTTTCTTGGGTTCCTCCTCAGTGTCAGTATCATTAGACTCTGCTTAAAGAATCAGTTGATGGCCTCTCTTCTTTGTTGTAGTCTTCTTCATAGAAGTTACTTTGGGTACTTGTTCCTTTTTTACTTGGACACTTCGTTTCACTCTTGTGTTAGCAGGTACAAAAGATGTTGAAGGTTCTTTCTCAACTTTCTTCTTCATTCCTTTAACCTTATTGGGTTTAGCACTACTAGTTTCAGCTTTTGTAGTTTGCTCCTCAATAGTATCCAGTCTTTCCTTCTTTTTGTCCACTAGAGATACCAACACATTATTGGCATAACCAATCAATAAGTCATAATTGACTTCATAACTCATGTCTTCCATTTCATATTCTCTAGGTTCAATAGCTTCCATCAAACAAAAATCAGTGGTGACTGTGAAAATGATGTTCTTAGCAAAGTTTTTCACCACATCCTTAGGTAGCCTTACCCTCATACTCATTTTCTTCTGAAATCTATTGAAGCATTTTTTCATTGTAGCCGAGAAAGTGTTCTTAACAACCTTAATGTTGTTCTTCATTTGAGCAGTTACTGGTAGGACTTTAGACCATTCAATATCACCAATTCTCGATAGGAAATTCTGAAAGTAAAAGAATACACCAATCAATAACTAACCAAATTTGAACTTATGATTGTTGTCCTTCTTAATTGACTAAAGATTCAACATTAATTGACTCCTTATGGCCTCACATAGGTCATAATATGCATTCTCAGCAATCATTTTATAGGTTGTATGTACTGCTGCAGATGGCACACTGTTCATTCTACTAGAATAGAATATCTTGTAACCTATAACCATAGTAGCCAGTTTAACCACTGGGTCCTTAATGTTATTAACAGAAAAAGAACGCCCATCAGATGTAGATGAGGTTAAAGTTGTTATAGTCTCTTTATAAATTTGCCTCACCTTGCAAACTTCACCGGTTGACCAAAACCCAGTCACAAATTTAATAGCCTCCTTGGTTATACTATGTGTCCTCACCAAATACATGTTTTCACCATGAACACGACTAAGAATAATTATAATGTATTCCTCTTCAAAATCCTCAAGAAAATAAGTTGCATTATGAAAACCTTTCTCATAAACCCTAATATACTCAATTTGAATCTTTCTGCTCTTATCACAAAAGGATTTCAACTGAGAATAAATTGACAATGATCCTAAATCTTCAATTTTACAATTAATATAGCGAGACAAATCACCTTCTATAATGACATCGTCAGGAACTTGAGATAAGGCATTATAAGACACTTTGTTTCGATTCCACAACCTCCATAGGTTTTGATTTTATCATTAGTCTCTCTACTTGCTTAGATGATGAAGCCATTCAGATAAACTATATTTGAAAAGGGATTTACAAATAAATACCTTAATTCTCACACGTTGCCTTGGTTACCAGTTGATTACTCAAAAGACACCAGTTCAACCTTCACTAGTCTTCTAATCAGCTTCAATCACACAAATCATGGCACAAATCCGACTAAGACCAGCTAGCAAATCTCTTCACTCTGCAAGTGCTCAAGAATTCTCTTTCGAATGCATTTAGTGTAACAATAACATAGTAAAACTTTCTTTTATCCTCTTTACTTACTGTATTAAATGGTTGATCGCTAGGGTTACAAACCCCAATACATTTCTTATCGATGCATACAACATTAACAGGTGTAAAAATTGGTTGATAAACTTTTGAAAAACCGATTGACAAAAGATATCAAGATTTCACACATAATAACAAAAATGCAAACTCTCTTACCACTCATCTTTCAAGGGGTCCCCTTAGCCCTGTTGAAAGGCTCAATTCACCGGTGCAGGATTCTCCACATTGGGTGAAGGATTAGGTACTTCTGCAAGTATATCATCACTCTTCTTATTCCAAATTATGTTCATTTCTTCTCTGGTTTCCTCAACATTTACGTTTTGCTTACCTTTTTGATCTTCAGAATGATTAACCAGTTTGATCTTTCTGGATCTATAGAACTTTGCCATGTATCTCGATTTTGAAAATGATAGCAGGTCATTCCAGATGATCTCCAGGGTCCTGCATTGCCTCTTCTAGTTCTCCTGCAATTCATAGCCACATGACCATAATTCTTACAAAAGGTGCAAATGACATTAGTTACCTTTTTCATCTCAAATGTACTAAACCGATTGACATAGGGTCTATGCCAGTTCATGTTACCCCAGTTATCATAGGTTCTCATCCAGTTACCATTAGGTCTTGGACTCATGTGAGGTACTAGATTATTCGCTCCATATCAACATTCAACTGATCTATGTCCATACATTTTGCATGTAAAACAATGACCTTCAAAAATCTTAGATACAGACTTAGTATTTGCATTGTAGTCTGTATTCCCATTGGGTTTGTTTCTACACATATTTGTAGTATGTCCAAGTTTATGATAGACAAAACAAATAGGGTTAAATAATTTCTTACCGGTACGCTTGTTAGACTTAGGAGAAGTTTTGTCCTTGTGAATGTTTCTCTTAGTACCAGAAGACTCTGCTTTCTCAGATGTGTTAAAGCCTAGTCCAGATGTATCACCTTTCATCCTTTATGATTGAATATGATCATCCAACATGGTAGAAATTTTGTTTAACTTTTCCAGCTTTCCATTAGCCTCAGTGAGCTCTCTATTAAGATCTTCATTGTATTTTGTAAGAGTCTCTCTTAGGGATGATGCCATTTCAAGATCTAGTTGTACAACCTCTTTTTCTTCTTTTTCAACATGCCAATGCTCATACAAGGTTGCATTCTCTTGTTTGATCTTAGCAATCTCATGATCTCTTTCTTTGACAAGGTCTTCATCTGCCCTCCTAGCTTCTAGATCTTGACTCATGCAAATAGTTAGGGCTTCTAACTCTCTTCTTAGATTAAGCTTTTCACTGTTCAGTTTTTCAACTTCTTCAGCTAATGCATCAATGCTAGCTTCATCTGAAGAACTATTATCAGATATTTCCAATAGTTTTTTAGTCAGCTCTCTCCTTTTGACTTGTGAATATTTAAATCTAACCCTTAGGGTTTCAAGCTCATCCTTAGTAGCTTCAAGTACTCTAGCCATCTCAAATTAGCTCATCTCCCCCATGGTGGCTTTAGGGTTTCCTTCCAAGCTATTAAGCCCTAAATAAGTTAGGCTCTGATACCAATTGATAGACTTATAAAGAACCGAGAGGGGGGTTGAATGAGTGACACCAAAAACAATACTACTTTAAACACTAACTGGTATATATACTTAACAAGCTCACTCAACACTATGCATGCAATCCAAAATGATATTAAAGCATCCACAATAAGTAAAACATTCACCATAACATAAGTGTTTATACATGCAAAACTCAAATGGGAAAAACCATCATGAGATGAGACTCAAAAGTTAGCTATCTACAATAATAGATTACTAATCGGTTAAGGTCTACAAAAAGTGCTCTACTAGGAGCGAATCCTATTAAAGATTCTAAAGCTTTGTTAGGAGCTATACCCTGTTAAAGGTAGTACCCTATTCGGAGTAACCTCGGTAGAGGATTTATGAATCCAAAGTAATGGATCACCTTGTTAAAGGATTCATACAATGAATCTTGTTAGAGCTTACCCAATTAGGGGATTTGACTGTTGTGGTGATTAGAAAACAACAAGTGGTGTGATCTAGAAGTAGCACAACTTGCTTGAATAGATCCTCTTATGCGCACTCAAAACTACATCACCAACATACTCTCCAATGCCTTCAACAACTTAACACTACTATCTTTGCATCAAATCATTTCATGTCATATCTTCAAAATAGTTCATCATAATGTCATTATATAGACATTTAGATTTCATGCCAGCTTGGAAATTATTGTTAAGACCCGGAAGGCAACTGAGAGGGGGGGTGAATAAGTTGTCTATTAATTTCAACCCAATTATAACTTATTCAAACTTGATACTTAATACCGGTAAACCAGACTTAATGCCAATTAACAAATTAACAGTTAATATCAATATCGGTGAAACATGATGGATGAAAATGAAAGAGAAACAACATCCACAACATATAACATAGAGATTTTGACATGGAAACCCTATAAGGGAAAAAACCATGGTGCTAAACCTTACCCACAATCAGATGATACTACTGCAGATAGTATGTGTATACAAATGGAGTCTGCACATGTAGAAAGGCCAACCGCCTAGAGCATGTTGCATTTATTATGTTTATGTTGTGATTGTCATTGATAGACACACACTTTCTTTGAGATCACTTTTTGTATGTATGAGTTATGCTTAACCGGTATTTGTTTCAAATTGGTATTATGTTGTAGTCTTTAGACTATCGGTGTTTTGCAGAAAGTGTTTACCGATCTCAAGTGGAACGGAGCATAGGAACTAAAAGCGGCAGTTATCATTTATCCCAGTCTTCATTTTTGTCAACCGGTAATAATTAAACCGCTATTACTCTATGTTACCAACCGGCAATCGGTCAAGTTGTATAAACCAGTAATACTCTGTGATAAGTTACCAACCAGTATATTTTTGTGATGAGTTACTATCCACCAACACTTTGACGGTGATTTTGTGTCATGTTACCAAATGTGTCTAGATACACTAAACCTAGGAACTTGCAATGTAATCCTATTGGACCGACATGAAATCAGATTCCTTTTTTAAGGACATCATGTCTAGGGTTTTAGGTGATATAGTTTTTAGGGTTTTTGGTGGTTGATGGGTTTTGATATGTGTGATCTTAATAGAGAAGATCAAGTCTATGTGCTGTAACAGAGTGTGGATTTACTGAAGACTGAAGTAATGCTGAAATGCATTAGCAATGAGCTATCATGGATCTAACCAATCATACTGTGCTATTTGCTAGATCATTCACTTTTTGACTACTCACATCTTCGACATCTTTGACAAGTCTGAAACCCTTAATCGGGTAGGCCAAGAAAAGCCTTTTTAAATCCTCTAACAAGGTGATTCACATCTGTGGATCTGAAATCCTCTCACAAGGTAGTCTTTAATCGGACTTATCTCCTAATAGAGATTGAGATTCCTAACAAGATCTATTATGGTAAAGAACATTGTATGACCTTAACCGGTTTGGTTACTATTCTGCAGATAATTACTTGTGAGTTTCATTTCACTATGGTTTTTCCCATTTGGGTTTCCACATCAAAATCTCGCATTATGGTGATTGTGCTTCTGTGGGTGAATGCCTTACTTGTTGTTTGGTTTGCATTTGTGTTAACCGGTTTGTTAGTTAAACTGTTATACCAGTTTACTGCTAGACTGTTAAAGTGTTTGAGTTTAGTATTTTTTGGTATACTAATTCACCCCCCCCCCTCTTAGTATTTATCAATTGGTACCAGAGCCAACCTTTCTATAAGTCTAACCACTTGGAAAGAGATATGGGGGAATACACTGTGAGGGAACTTACTCATCGGCTCACTCAGATTGAGCAAGCCTATGATGAACTTAAAGTCAAATATAAGGCCTCTTAGGCAAAAAGAAGAGAGCATGTTGAAAAACTGATGGAGCTAACTGAAAATAGTTCTTCTGATGAAGCGAACATGGAAGCCCTAGTTCAAGAAGTTGAAAAATTGAATGAGTCCAATGCCAACCTAAGAAGGGAACTTGATGGACTAACTATCAGAATGTGTCAAGAGCTTGAGAACCGGAGGAAAGCTGAAGATCTGGTAAAAGAAAAAGATCATGAGATCTCCAAGCTGAAGCAAGGGATCAGTGCACTTGCCGCTCATCTTCATGAAAGTAAAGTGGAAAAGGAAGAAATGCAAGGTGAATTACACATGGCTATTTCTAAGAATGCAACCTTAAAGGAATCTAATGCTGCTATTTCCAAAGAACTCACTGAGTCAAAGGAAATACTTGCCAAATTCAATAAGAGCTCTGTTAAGCTAGAGCAAAAGCTTGAATCAGCTAAACTGGTAAAGAATACCAAGGGACTTGGTTTCTCTGAATATGAGGAAGGTGAGACCTCTAGAACAAAAGATGGAGCATCAAAGAAGCAACCGACACCAAAGGATAAAGGCAAGAAAAAGTTTAAACCTGTTTTCTTTAATTGTCTCAAGGAAGGACACACTACTAATGTATGTAGAAGTAAGGCTTACAATAATTTTCCTTATTTTCTAAATGATAAGCCTAGACCTAATAGATTCAATGGTAATTGCTATGCATGCAACAAGTTTCGGCATAGAGCATTTGAATGCAGGTCTGTCATGCACAACACTGGAAGGTATCCTCAAAGGAGTCAAGGATTTTTTCCTGAACCCTTTGGGAACCGGAACCCAAACCCTTTTAATACCTATAATCATCAGTGAGGAAGCAGTGGCTATCAAGTGGCAAACGGATGGAGAGCAACCTATTTGATCTATCATGGTAGTGGTCACACTGTTGCAACATGCAGAAGGAAGAATGGAAACATGAACAATAGACCTTGGAGAGCACCTGGAATGGTTTGCTATCATTGCAACAAACCGGGTCATACAACAAGATTTTGTAGGATGAGAAAGAATATATTGGATGAAATACCGGTCATTCCGGAAGGAAAGATTGATGTTGAAATTGTTCAAGCAGATGTGAAGAAAACTCGGAAGAAGAAGCCAAAAGAAGTGTCTCAAGAAGAACTAGTTTTTGCACCTAGTGTGGAAGTCACTAAACCGGCAAACTAAGCATCAGAAAAGCTTAGGGGGAGCAAACAGTGAAATGTTTTGAACCCCCGGTTTACACTGGTAAAAGACCTTAACCGGTGTGTGATACCTGTCAACTGGAAGAAGACTGGAAATGGTAAAAGGTAAATTAGGGTTTACACCCTAATAGTGGAGCATTTATTATGGTAGGTGAAGAACTTGTTTAAATTCAAGTCATTTTTCACTTATCAGTTCTCAAGCGAAGAAGTTTTTAAGTGTTGAGTGACGAAAAGCGATTTGGATTATGATTCGAAGAATTTTTTAAACCTTGAAGAAGAATCAGAAGCTAATATCAATCAGTCAAGTGTAGAACACAAAGCGATATTTTAGCAACTGAAGGAGTGTGTGGCGAAGTGGAATTTGCAAGCCCTAAATTTTGATTTACGAAGGTATTTTTTAAATTTCTCTGTTTATCATGGCTTCCACATCACACTCTAGCTCTAGTGCACTCGTCGATTTAGTAGACTTCATCCAGCGGAAGGCAAATTATAATGCCCTATCTCAAATAGCCGTTGGTGTTATAGTGGACAAAGGTATTTCAGATTATATTGATAGTAAAATTGAAGACCTAGGATCTCTGATGATCCATACTCAGTTAAGCTTATTCTGCGGAAAGGACAAGAAGATCAAACCAGAATTCAACGTCTTGGAAAAGAATAAGCTTCACAATGCGGTCTATTTCCTTGAAGAGTTTTTAGATGATCACATCCACATCATTCTGAGCAGAGTGCACGGTGACAAAATGTACTTAGAGTGGAAACATGACATCACACCGGAAGCTATTCATGTTGTCACCAATTTCTGTAATGTCGGTGAAGTGCCAGCCCTAAGGAATATCAGCAAGGTAGAAATGACCAAGCTCACTCGTTCTGTGAACAACCAACGCGATATGACCATCAATCCCATCAAGGATGATCTGGTCAAATATGCCTGCATGGTAATAGGTTACCAGACATTTTATGCTAGTAGGATCAACTCTATCTCTGCTACAGCAGTAAATGTTGCCTACAGGATGATCATGGAAGATGCATCTGTTGTCATTTTTGTGGTTTATGTTGTGATTGTCATTGATGGACACACACTTGTATTGAGATCTCCTTTATATGTATGAGCTTATGCTCAGCCAGTATTTGTTCCAACCGGTATGTTGTATACTAGTCTCTAGACTGGTGGTGATTTTGCAGAATGTGTTTCTCGGTCTGAAGCGGCATGTCGACCCCAAGAGGTTAATAGATCACAAGCGGTATGAGGGAGAAAAGTGGCACAACACATTCTTACCAGTCTTCATTTTTGTCAAACTGGCAACCAGTATTTTGTATGAACTGGTAATACTCTATGTTGAGTTACCAACCAGCATTTTATGATGAGTTACCAATCCACCAATTGTTTGATGGTGCCAACACATTGACGGTGATTCCTATGTCGTGTTACTAAGTATGTCTAGGTTCATTGAACCTAGGAAATTGAAAAGAAATCCTATTGGACTGACATGAAATCAGATTCCTTTAAAAGGACATCATGTCTAGGGTTTTAGGTGGTTGCAAAAAGGGTTAATGTTGAGCTAGGGTTTAAGGTGGATGTTGAGTTGTTGTAAGAGCGATCTTATCTAAGAAGATCGAGTTGTAACTGAGAGAGAGATAGAGAAGACTGAAGCAATGCTAGAATGCATTAGCTATGAGCAATACTGGATCTAACCAAGTAGTTTGTGCTATTAGATAGATCAAACACTTGTTGATTACTCACATCTTTGACAATTCTGTAGCCCCTAACCAGGTAGGCCTCAAAGCCTTTGTAAAATCCTCTAACAAGGTGGTTCACACATGTGAATCTAAAATCCTCTAACAAGGTAGTCTTTAATCGGACTCATCTCCTAATAGAGATTGAGATTCCTAATAGGATCTGTTCTAGTGAAGAACATTGTAAGACCTTAACCGGTCTAACCTTAATCGGTCTAGTTTCTATTTTGCAGATAGTGACTTGTGAGTTCCATCTCACCATGGTTTTTCCCAGTTGGGTTTCCACATCAAATATCTTGTATTATGGTTGTATTACTTTTGTGGGTGAATGTTTTATTCGCATTTTGGTTTGCATGTGTGGTAACCAATTTGACTGTCAGACTGCTTTACCAGTTTATATTTAGACTGTGTAAGTGTTTTAGTGCAAAGATTTTTGGCATACTAATTCACCCCCCCTCTTAGTATTCATCAATTGGTATCAAAGCCAACCTTTCTATAAGTTTAACCACTTGGAAAGAGATATGGGGTATACACCTTGAGGGAACTTACTCAATGGCTCACTAAGTCTGAGCAAGCCTATGATGATCTTATGGTCAAATACAAGGCATCTCAAGCAAAAAGAAGAGAACATGCAGAGAGACTGATGGAACTATCTGAAAGTAGTTCTGAAGATGAAGCTAACATGGAAGCCATGATTGCTGAAGTGAATAAGCTGAATGATTCAAAATCCAATCTATGAAAGGAATTGGAGGGACTGACTATTCGGTTTAGTCAAGAGCTTGAGAACTGGAGAAAAGCTGAAGATCAGATAAAGGATAGAGATCATGAGGTCTCCTAGTTGAAACAAGAGATTAGTGCACTGACTGCTCGCCTTTATGAGAGTAGAATGGAAAAGGAAGACATGCAAGGAGAACTGAACATAGCCATCACTAAAAATGCAAATCTAATGGAGACAAACACTGCTATTTCCAAAGAACTCTTTGAGTCAAAAGAAATACTTGCTAAGTTTGGCAAAAGTACTGTCAAGCTAGAGCAAAAGCTTGAGTCATCTAGACCAGCAAATAATACCAATGGTCTTGGTTTTTCTGGACATGAGGAAGGAGAATCCTCAGGAATAAATGCTGAAGCATCAAAGAAGCAACCGACACTCAAAGGAAAAGGTAAGCAAAAATTCAAACCTGTTTGCTTTAACTGTCTTAAAAAAGGACACACTGCCAATGTATGTAGGAGCAAAGCCTACAATAATTTTCCTTATTTCATCAACAATGTACCTAGATTCAATAAGTTCAATGGTCATTGTTATGCATGCAACAAGTTTGGGCATAGAGCATTTGAATGTAGGTCTGTAGTGGATAACACTGGAAGATATCCTTAAAGGACCCAAGGAATTGGTCTTGAATCTTCTATGAACCAGAACCACAACCGGTTTAATGACTTCAATCATCAGTCAAGAAGCAGTGGTCATCAAGCGGCAACCGGATAGAGAGAAAGTTGTATGATCTATCATGGTCATGGTCACACTACTGCAACATGCAGAAGAAAGAATGGAAACATGTACAATGGACCTTGGAGAGCACCTGGACTTGCTTGCTATCACTGCAACAAACCGGGTCACATTGCAAGATTCTACAGAAGTAGAAAAAGTATATCTGATGATATACCGGTCACTCAGGAAGGAGAAATAGATGTTGAAAAAGTTCAAGGAGACATGAAGAAAACATGGAGGAAGAAACCAATATTGTCGGAGGAGGAACCAGTTTCTGCACCTAGTGTGGAAATATTGGAATCGGCAAACTAAGCCTCGAAGGCTTAGGGGGAGCAAATGGCAAAATGCTTTCAAACCTCTGGTTGACACCGGTAAAAGACCTTAACCGGTATGTGATACCTGTTGCTTGGCAGAAGACCGAAAATGGTAAAAAGGCAAATTAGGGTTTACGCCCTAATAGAGGAGCATTAATGACAGTAGGTGAGAGACATGTATAAATGCAATTTTTCAAATCATTTCTCACTATCTATTTTCAAGCGAAGAAAAGTTTTCAAGTGCAGAGCGAAAAAAAAAAGGCGATTTGAGCTTAGATTTCAAGAAATTGGATAACCTTGAAAGAGATTCAAATTTAGTTTGCAAGCGGTAGTGGAGAACTCAAAGCGGTGATTTGGCATCCGATGGAGAGCGAAGTGAAGCAGAATCTGGAAGCCCTAAATTCACGTTTGAAAGGTATTTTTCGTGTTCTTGAAATACTCTATAATGGCTTCCACATCTCATACCAGTTCGAGTACATCCATAGGGTCAGAAAGTTTTATTCAAAGGAAGGCTAAATATAATGCTTTATCACAAGTTCCGGCTGGAGTCATAGTTGAAGAAGGAATTTCTGATTATATTAATTGCAAAATAGAAGACTTAGGGTCTTTAGCTATTCACACTCAGTTAGGTCTATTTTGTGGCAAGCACAAAAAGATCAAACCAGAGTTCAGTATCTTAGAGAAGAAGAAACTCCATAATGCGGTATATTTTCTGGAAGACTTCACAGAGGATCACATCAGGATCATCTTGAGCAGAGTCCATGGTGACAAGATGTACCTAGAGAGGATGCATGATATCACGCCTGAGGCAATTCATGCAGTCACCGGTTTCTGCAACATAGGGGAAGTGTTAGCCCTGAGAATGGTAAGCAAAATGGAAATGACCAAGCTCACCGGTTCGACAAGTGATTCACGAGGTATGACAGTTAATCCTATCAAGGATGAACTGGTGAAATATGCCTGCATGGTGATAGGCTACAGAACATTCTCAGCCAGCAGGATTAATTTTGTATCTGCTACAGTGGTAAATGCCACTTACCGGATGATTAAAGAGGATAAATCATTTGACATATGCACCGGTATGCAGAGGCAACTCCTGTTAAATCTTAAGGCAATCAAAAAGGAAAATTCACTAAGGTTTAAGTTTGGACAACTACTAGCAGGGTTGTTTTTCTATTTCCAAGGCTACTTTCTAGGTGTAGGAGATGTCCAGTGGTCCCCTAACCAACCGGTAACCAAGCAGATAAAGGAAAGTGTGCAAGCCATTGGAACCATCTACCCTGAGGTACTGAACAAATACTTTGATGAGTTCAGAAGAAAGATGAGTCAGAGGGTAAGAATCTCAGGTGACATAGTAAAGAAATACGAAGATGACATCTATTTCACTATTCAGGTGGACAAATGTCTAATGGAGGTTGTTGAGCCTAGAATGGAGGAAGTGGAGCCTATGGGCTATGAGGTCATGTTTGACATGTTGGAAGGGTATGCTTCAACCCTTATTGCCTTGCCTCTTGATCCAAAGGCTAAGAGGACCGGAACCTACTTGGAGAGGATCACACCGGTTGAAGAACCATCGATGAAGAAGGGAAAAGAACTGGCAGCTAAGAAAGCTAAGGCAATGCCTGCAGCATCAGCACTAGTTACCACTACGACTCCAAGAGTGACCAAGCGGTCACCAGCAAAGAAGAAACTGGAGGTAACACTGGCAAAAGTCTTCGAAAGGAAGAGGAAGACTAAGGAAAATGAACCGGACTCCGAAGAAACCGAGTCTGATGAACAGCCAAAGAAGGCTAGATAGACCAAGAAGATGAAGAAGAATGAACTGGCAACATCCGCACTGGTAAATATAGATATCTCCTCTTACAAACCTTTGACACATTGTCAAAGAACAACAAAGAATATTAGGAGAAAGTTACTTCATGATTTAATAGATTATTATGATGAATTCAATAGTGAGGAAAAAGATGAAGTACTATAGGAAATCATTCTTTAGCTATGCAAAAATGACCGGTCACCATCAGAGATTAAATCTCAGACACCGGATTCATTATTTAAAGCATTGGATAACAAATGGTGCATTGCCATTGAAAAGGAATAGGAGATTAGGGAGAAAGTTTTTGCACAAGTACTTCCCCGAACTCTCAAATTTAGAATTGTTTGATGTATTGGATCAAAATAAAGGTCTCTTCTTCACAAGGAGAAGAAGACTCTGGTTGTTGGAGGGAAGAGTTGATGATGTAGAAAAAGATACACATCAGCACATGGCCCATGCTATCAGTTCTCACAAAGCATGAATGGCCAACCTCCAAGCGGAAAAGGAACTGGTTATTTCCAAACCGGATGAGGTTTTTGATGAGGAAGGAAACCTAGTGGAAGAACCAATCGACACCATAGATGTCGATGCCCTGAATGTAGAAGATGTCACTCAAGACATACCTTCTGAGGGTACTGAACAGGGGCAATAGGCCAATCAGGGTGGTGAACAAGTTGTGGACACACAGCAAGCGACAAAAGATCAAGAAGAGAAAAAGAAGAAGGATGAAGATGAGAAATAGAAGAAAGAAGAAGAGGACAAGGAAGAAAAGAAGAAGCAAGAAGAAGAAAGGAAGAAGAAAGAAGAAGAGGACAAGGAAGAAAAGAAGAAGAAAGAAGAGGAGAAGAAGAAGAAGGAAGAGGAAGAGAAGAAGAAAAAGGAAGAGGAAGAGAAGAAGAAGAGGGAAGAAGAAGAAAAGGAAGAGCAGAAGAGGAGAGTAGAGGAGAAGAAAAAGGAAGAGAAAGACAAGGAAGAAGAGAAGAGAAGAGAAGCAGAAAAGAAGAAAGTTGAAGAAGCCAAGGAATGAGAAGCGACAAAAAGCTCTCAGGTGGAGACTCCGAAGGCAACTAGAAGTCAACCCTCACCGGTTGATCTCTCTAGTCCTATCGATCTCCAATCTGCAAGTGAGTCAGAGCTTATGTAGAGCATCAAGGTTGCTCAAGAATGCCTTGAGATCATTCGCAGGAAAAAGGAACAAGACATCATCCACGTAGCTGTAGATACACTTACCAGTCTAATACCTGGCACTAATCTTCCTGACACTGATTCATCACTAGCACAACTCAAACTTCTATGTATTGTAGTGGATGATCAGGTGCAGAGTCTAGAAGAAGCAACAGAGGCAAATGTAAAGAAAGAGCACCAAAAAGCTCTTAATGTTGCTCTAGTGAAGAAATTGAATGAGCTTAGGACTGAACTGCTAAAGGATCAAAAGGACATAAGGACTGCCTTGGATGAGGGAAACTTGCTACTCAGCAAAATTTATCAACCTCATCTATTCTGTGATGATGTGCTAGCTAAGAAGCAACAACTTCAAATGGACTTATAGTCCTACTTGAGCACATTCAAGACTCCTTATGACTCCTTTGCAGCATATGGGCAAACCATTCACTGGTTCTAGATCCAGTCAGCCAAGATGGAGCAAGAGATCAACACAAGGTCTAGGGATTTATAGGAGCTTCAACTGGTATTACTTCCACGACTGCAAATTCTCCAGAAATGCTATCTGAACCTGGATGCCCTGACACTCACACAAGAACTAAGCACAATAGATGCCATGGAGGAACAGGTATCACAAATGCAGACAGAGAAGGAAGTGGCGACCTCCCTACTTGAGTCCTGGTCTCTTTCCATGAAACAATTTTTGCAGGACTATAAAGCGGTTTTTGACAAGTATTATTCATTATTGTCATAAACTCTTTTATATATATATGGAAACAGGTTTTTTAGCAGTACTTTGTCATTGTTGGCAAAGGGGGAGAAGTATATGGTTTTAAATTTTGAAATTTTGGTATATCAGAGGGAGAAGTATCTATTTTGAAATTTTGATATATGCTGTGATATATGCTATATGCTCTGATGATTATGCTCTAAATGCAAAATTGCTATACACTTTGTTGATTAAGGGATAGTGTATATGCTTATGGGGAGCAATTTTGTTAATGACAAGTTTTTCTATTGTAAAACACTTAGATGTCAAAATTTTATTTTCCTAAGTGTTGCCATCAATGCCAAAGGGGGAGATTGTTGGCATTTTTGTGGTTTATGCTGTGATTGTCATTGATGGACACACACTTGTATTGAGATCCCCTTTATATGTATGAGCTTATGCTCAACTGGTATGTTGTATACTAGTCTCTAGACTAGTGGCGATTTTGCAGAATGTGTTTCCCGGTCTGAAGCGGCATGTCAACCCCAAGCGGTTCACAGATCACAAGCGGTACGAGGGAGAAAAGTGGCACAACACATTCTTACCAGTCTTCATTTTTGTCAAACTGGCAACTAGTATTTTGTATGAACCGGTAATACTCTGTGATGAGTTACCAACCGGCATTTTGTGATGAGTTACCAATCCACTGATTTTTTTTTTTGCTGACACATTGACGGTGATTCCTGTGTCGTGTTACTAAGTATGTCTAGGTTCATTGAACCTAGGAAATTGTAAAGAAATCCTATTGGACTGATATGAAATTAGATTCCTTTAAAAGGACATCATGTCTAGGGTTTTAGGTGGTTGCGAAAAGGGTTAATGTTGAGCTAGGGTTTAAGGTGGATGTTGAGTTGTTGTAAGAGAAATCTTATCTGAGAAGATCGAGTTGTAACTAAGAGAGAGATAGAGAAGACTAAAGTAATGTTGGAATGCATTAGTTGTGAGCAATACTGGATCTAACCAAGAAGTTTGTGCTATTAGATAGATCAAACACTTGTTGATTACTCACATCTTTGACAAGTCTGTAGCCCCTAACCGGGTAGGCCTCAAAGCCTTTGTAAAATCCTCTAACAAGGTGGTTCACACATGTGAATCTAAAATCCTCTAACAAGGTAGTCTTTAATCGGACTTATCTCCTAACAAAGATTGAGATTCCTAACAGGATTTGTTCTGGTGAAGAACATTGTAAGACCTTAACCGGTCTGACCTTAACCAGTCTGGTTTCTATTCTGTAGATAGTGACTTGTGAGTTCCATCTCACCGTGGTTTTTCCCAGTTGGGTTTCCATGTCAAATATCTTGTGTTATGGTTGTATTAATTTTGTGGGTGAATGTTTTATTCGCATTTTGGTTTGCATGTGTGGTAACCAGTTTGACTGTCAGACTGCTTTACCGGTTTATCTTTAGACTATGTAAGTGTTTTAGTGCAAATATTTTTGGCATACTAATTCACCCCCCCCTCTTAGTATTCATCAGCATCATTTGATTTATGCACCTATATGCAAAGGCAACTTCTGGTGAACCTAAAGTCAATTAAATGGGACAATGCCTTGAGATTTAAGTTTGGACAACTATTGGTTGGGTTGTTCTTCTACTTCCAAGGTTACTTCCTAGGAGTCAAATATATTTAGTGGTCTGCCCACCAACCGGTTACAAAGAAAATCAAGGAAAGCCTTCAAGCGGTTGGAACCAGTTATCCAGAAGTTCTAAACAAATACTTTGATGAGTGCAGATGCAAAATGAGCCAAAGAGTGAGAATATCAGGTGATATTGTCAATAAATATGAAGATGACATCTACTTGACCATCAAAGTTGATGAGTGCATAATGGAGGCAGTTGAGCCTAGACAGGAAGAAGTGGAACCCATGGGATATGAGGTAATGTATGACATACTAGATGGGTATGCCTCTACCCTACTCTCCTCGCCCCTTGACCCAAAGGTAAAGAGAACCAACACCTATTTGGAAAGGGTTACACTGGTTGAAGAACCTTCAGTAAAGAAGGGAAAGGCAGTGCCTTCAGTATCGGTACCGGTTACTGCAGCAAGTCCCAAAGTGACCAAGCGGTCACCAGCAAAGAAGAAACTAGAAGTTGCACCCGCCAAAGTGTTTGAGAGAAAGTAGAAGACAAAAGGCAACACACCGGACTCAGAGGACACTGTGTCTGAAGAACAGCCTAAGAAGAAAAGGCAAATGAGAAAAAAGATAAAGACAACCAACAATGAACCAAAAACATCTCCACCAGTAATTATTGATATTTCCTCCTACAAACCTTTGACACATTTTCAAAGAACTATTAAGAATATTAGAAGAAAAGTGCTTGGTGATTTGAAAGAGTGCTTTGATGATTTTAATGATGATGAAAAGGAAGAAGTTGAATAGGAAGTCATTAAATATTTATGTATTAATGACCGGTAGCCATTAGAAACTAAATCTGAGACACCTGATTCTTTATATAATTCTTTAGATAACAAATGCCGCATTGCCATAGAGAAGGAACATGAAATAAGAGAGGAAGTATTTGCACAATGCTTTCCTGATGTGCCCAAATCAGAACTTTATGAAGTGGTGGAAAGATATAAGGGCCTCTTCTTCATGAGAAGAAGGAGACTCCTATTCCTAGAAGGAAAAGCCTCAGAAGTGGTAAAAGATACCCACTCCCTTGCTCAATCTGCTCTAAAGTTGCACTAGTGGCAGAAGCCAATAGGAAAGCTAAGCAAGAACCAGAAATCAATAAACCAGATGAAGCATATGACAGTGAAGGAGTACCGGTCACTGATCAAATGGATCCCATTAATGTTGATTCCTTGAACGGTGAAGATGTTACTCCAGGTACATCAACAGAAGTGGTAGGACAGGAAAAATAGGCAGAAAAAGAAGAAAAGAGGAAACAGGAAGAGGAAAAGAGAAAAGAAGAAGAAAAGAAGAAACAAGAAGAGGACAAGAGAAAAGAAGAAAAGAGGAAACAAGAAGAGGACAAGAGAAAAGAAGAGAATAATAGACAAAAGGAAGAGAAGAAGAAGAAGGAAGCGGAAATGAAAGAAGAAGAGAAACAGAAGGAAGAAGAAAAGAAATAGGAAGAGGAGAAGAAAAAGGAAGAGGAGAAGAGAAAGGAAGAGGAGAAGCAGAAATAGGAAGAGGAGAAGAAAAAGGAAGAGGAGAAGAGAAAGGAAGAGGAGAAGAACAAGCAGGAAGAGGAGAAGAAGAAGAAGGATGAAGATGAAGAGAAGCGGAATGAAGAGGAGAAGAAGGAAGAAGAGAAAAGGAAGACAGAGGAAGAGGAGAAAAAGAAGGCAGAAGAGGATAAGCTAAGGGCTAAAGAGAAAGAGGGAGCGACACAGAGCACTCAAGTGGAGACCCCAAAGGCAACCGGTAGTCAAGCCAAACCGGCTGACATTACCAGTCCCATTGACCTCCAATCTACAAATGAATCGGAGCTATTGCAAAGCATTAAGCTTGCTCAAGAATGCCTGGAGGTGATAAGGAGGAAGAAGGAGCAAGATGTGATCCAAGCTGTGGTGGACACTCTTACCAGTTTGATACCCAGCACCAACCTCCCTAGTACCGATTCCTCTTTGGCCCAACTGAAACTCTTATGCATAGTTGTGGAGGACTAGGTACAAAGCCTGGAAGAGGTTGCTAAAGTGATTGCCAAAAAGGAGCATCAAAAGGCTTTGAACACTGCCTTGGTGAAAAAGTTACATGTCCTTCGGTCCGATCTACAAAAGGCATAGAAGGACATCAGAGATGCAATGGATGAGGGGAAATTACTACTCAGAAAGATATGTCAACCCCATCTATTATGTGATGATGTGCTTGCTCAGAAAGACAAACTACAAACTGATTTGCAGACATTCATAAGCACCTTCAAGACTCCATATGATTCCTTTACCGCTTATGGGCAAACCGTTCACCGGTTTAAACTTCAGGCTGCAAGAATTGATTTGGAGATCATCAAGTGGACCAAGGATTTGTAGGAACTACAACTCGTTCTACTCCCAAGACTACAAATACTTTAGAAATGCTATCTCAATTTGGATGCCTTGATGGTTACTCAAGAGATGAGTACCTTGGATGCCATGGAGGAATAGGCTTCCCAAATGCAAACGGAGAGTGAGGTTGCTACCTCATTACTTAAGTCATGGTCCTTATCCATGAAGCAATTTATGTAGGACTTTAAATTTGTTTTTGACAATTTTCACTCTTTATTGTCATAAACATTTATTCAGATAATAGAAACAGGGGTTATTCAGCTGTGTTTTGTCATTGTTGCCAAAGGGGGAGAAGTATTCTGGTATTTAAAATTTTTATGCATGCTATGCATACTCTCATGTTTATCTCTACAAGCAAGTAGTATACATTGTATTTTCTACAAAGGGATAGTGTATATGCTTAGGAGGAGTATTTTTTATTATGGCATATTTTTTTTTTGTTGTAAAACACTTAGATGTCAAAATTTTCCTAAGTGTTGCCATCAATGCCAAAGGGGGAGATTGTTGGCATTTTTTATGTTTATGATGTGATTGGCATTGATGGACACACAAATGCTTTGAGATCACTTTTTGTATGTATGAGTTATGCTCAACCAGTATTTGTTTCAAACCGGTATTATGTGGTAGTCTTTAGACTATCGGTGTTTTGCAGAAAGTGTTTACCGATCTCAAGTGGCATGAAGACCTCAAGCGGTTTGAGGATCTCAAGCAGAAAGGAGCAAAGGAACTAAAAGCAGTAGTTATCATTTTTCCTAGTCTTCATTTTTGTCAACCGGTAATAATTAAACTGATATTACTCTGTGTTACCAACTAGTAATTGGTAAAGTTGTATAAACTGGTAATACTCTGTGATAAGTTACCAACCGGTATATTTTTGTGATGAGTTACCATCCACTGACACTTTGATAGTGATTTTGTATCATGTTACCAAATGTGTCTAGATACATTGAACCTAGGAACCTGCAATGTAATCCTATCAAACCGACATGAAATAAGATTCCTTTTCAAAGGACATCATGTCTAGGGTTTTAGGTGATATAGTTGTTAGGGTTTTTGGTGGTTGATGAGTTTTTGTATGTGTGATCTTAATAGAGAAGATCAAGTTTGTGTGTTGTAATAGAGTGTGGATTTACTGAAGAGTGAAGTAATGCTGAAATGCATTAGCAATGAGCTATCATGGATCTAACCAAGCATATTGTGCTATTTGCTAGATCATTCACTTGTTGACTACTCACATCTTCGACAAGTCTGAAACCCTTAACTGGGTAGGCCCAGAAAAGCCTTTGTAAATCCTCTAACAAGGTGATTCACATCTATGGATCTAAAATCCTCTCACAAGGTAGTCTTTAATTAGACTTATCTCCTAACAGAGATTGAGATTCCTAACAGGATCTGTTCTGGTAAAGAACATTGTATGACCATAATCGGTCTGACTTTAACCGGTCTGGTTACTATTCTGCAGATAGTTACTTGTGAGTTTCATCTCACCGTGGTTTTTCCCATTTGGGTTTCCACATCAAAATATCTTGTGTTATGGTGATTTTTCAAGTCTGTGGGTGAATGCCTTACTTGTTGTTTGGTTTGCATTTGTGTTAACTGGGTTGTTAGTTAAACTGTTATATCAGTTTATTGCTAGACTGTTAAAGTGTTTGAGTTCGGTATTTTTTGGTATACTAATTCACCCCTCCCCCTCTCAGTATTCATCAGAGCACACTCCTCAAATGACAATCTCAATCACCACAATAGGATGGTTAAATCCTAGAATAATGTAATGCTCAAAATAGCATCTCCAATGCTGGATTTAGTACCGGTTTAGCTCTGACAAACACCTTCAAACCTTCCTTGAACCTTCTCTTATGGTCTGCTCATATGATCTTCAATATTCACACATACCATGTTACATTACCATACCATAACCTTACATATCATATCCTGTTCTATCTCATCTCAAATGAGATCTTACATATATACAAAACCTAAGACCAAATGTGTAGGTTGGATTGCTAAGAATATTATAATTAAATCAATTACAAACAAGTCTAGATGCAATGCATCATGTTACCTCAATACATTTACAACAATATCCAATCAATAAATCATATCCATAACATGTCATGTTGATCTAGAATAGCTAATGCATACTAGTCCATAACCTTGACCAATCTGTCGATAACAACAAATATGTCAACCCGATTAGACCACTAACCAAAATACCAAAACCAAGTATCCAAACCATGTCTTTGATATAATCAAGTGATCTCCAGATGATAACAAGTCATCCTCAGTGTTGGTGAACAATATAACCTATCGGTGAACAATATATCGGTGACTGTGCATAAGTCATTGAACTTGTCGGTGAACATAATGTGCCGGTTCAACATAACCAAACATCTCTAGAAGGGTAAGTGTTGACATCAATGATAGAACTAATGCAACACATCCATAATACCAACAATTTCACCCTTTAGCATTAATGGCAACACTACATGGAAAAACATCTAAGTGCCAAAATAGAATGCCAAAAACCAAAAACCAACAATCTCCAAAATAGATCAATACCAGAAATCAAAATCAAAATGCAGAGAGTCTATATCTCTCCCCTAATGAATAATATCTCCAAAGAATAGTCTCTCTCCCTAGGATAATGTTTTTCCATAGCTCTCTCTCCCCCTTTGACATCAAATGACAAAGCAAATAAATACCATAACATATGACCAATTAATATAACCAACTACTCCCCCTATGAATTAGCTCTCCTCCATCAAAGCCGGAAAAAGGTTTCTCTTGTTATTTTTTGTCGGTTTGATGCCAATCTTCAATTGTCTAATTCTCTATCAGTGAGGGTATTACCCCAAGCTGCTCTCAGAGATATTCAAAAGTTTCCTTAGGCAAAATCTTTGTAAAGATATATGCAATCTACTCTTTAGTATTCACTTAAACCAATCTCACTTCTTTTGCTTCAACATTCTCTTTCAGAAAGTTATATTTGATAGAAAAATGTTTAGTCTTAGAATGAAATAGAGGATTCTTTGATATATCAATTGCTGTTGAATTATCACAATAACTGATTATAGGTTCTTTGCATTTCACCTTTATGTCCTTCAAAATTCGCTTAATCCATAATACCTGAGTACAATTAGTTGTTGTTGCAACATATTCTGATTTTATTGTTGATAATGATGTACAACTCTTCTTCTTTCTTAACCATGAAATCAACCTGCTACCAAGAAAGAATGGTCCCCCAGTGGTTCTCTTTCTGTCATCTACATCTCCTACCCAATTTGCATCGGTGTATGCACATAAATCAAAATTTTCATCTTTAGGGTACCATAAACCAAGATTTGTTGTGCCTTGTAGATACCGGAAAATCCTTTTTACTATTGATTCATGATTTTCTTTAGGATTAGTCTGAAATCTTGAAACAATACATATTGCATTCATTATATCAGGTCTTATTTGTGTCAAATACAGTAAACCTCCAATCATAGATTTGGATCTTGTCGGATTAACAGGAGTTGAATCATCCTTCAATGTCAATTTATCAGTTGTAGTCATAGGAGGACTTACCAGTTTAGATTTTTCCATACCAAATTTCTTCAATAGTTCCTTCAAGTGCTTTGTTTGACATATAAATATACCTCTATCAGTCTATGAAATCTGCAATCCTAAATTTTTTTTATCTCCCCAATCATAGACATTTCAAATTCTTCCTGTATCTTGTTAGAAAAGTCTTTACACAATCCATCTTCTCCTCCAAAAATGATGTCATCAACAAAAATTTCAGTAACCAAGATGTCATCATTAGTCACTTTCAAATATAAGTTGTTGTCAGCATTACCTTGAGTGTAACCAAGCTTCAAGAGATATTTGTCCAATCTAGCATACCAAGCTCTAGGAGCTTGCTTTAATCCATACAAAGCTTTCATTAATTTGCAAACAATATCTTTATCATTTGTCAATGAAAATCCATCAGGTTGTTCAATGTAAACTTCCTCTTCAAGATCTCCATTCAGAAATGCACATTTTACATCCATCTGATATGCTTAATAGTTCTTATGAGCTGCAAATGCAAGAAATAATCTAACTGCCTCAATTCTAGCTACTGGTGCAAAGGTTTCATTATAATCAATTCCCTCTTTCTGTGAATATCCTTTACACACTAATCTTTCTTTGTTCCTGATTACCTCTCCATATTCATTAAGTTTATTCCTATATACCCATTTAGTTCCAATTACATTTTTGTCTTTAGGCCGAGGAACTAATGTCCATGTATTGTTCTTTTCAATTTGTTTTAATTCATCTTCCATTGCTTTTATCCAATGTTCATCTTGACAAGCATCAATAACAGATGTTGGTTCAATTTGAGAAATTAAGCATACCCCTTCATTTGCTAGTCTCCCTCTTGTCATAACACCTTGATACTTATTCCTAATTATCTAATTTTCTGAGTGATTCAGTCTTGCATACCTGGGTTTATTCACATGTTGTTGTCCTTCAGTCACTTTGGAATTCTTTGATGATTCCGGTGTGACTAGATCCACATTCTGTACCAGTGCACTCTATATTGGTTTGTTTATGATCATCTCAATTTCTGGTTCAGAATCTACAAACCTTGAATTTCCTCTAAAGTGTTCATCTATCTTCACATTAGCACTCTCAATGATCTTCTACAATCTTTTATTAAAACATCTATATGCCTTGCTCTTAGATGAATAACCAAGAAATATTGTGTCATCACTTCTAGGATCAAATTTACCAACATACTAATCTCTCCTAATATAACATTTTCTTCCAAATATTTTGAAGTACTTAAGAGTAGGAGTATTACCAAACTATAGTTCATAAGGGGTCTTACCGGTTTCACCTTTGATGTGAACTCTGTTGAAAGTGTAAACCGCTATATTCACTGCTTCTCTCCAATACACATGAGGTAGATTTGCTTCCAATATCATGCTTCTAGCTACTTCTAGAATAGTTTTGTTCTTCCTTTCCACAATTCTATTTTGTTGAGGTGTTCGAGGTGTTGATAGTTGTCTTTTGATTCCATTCACTTCACATAATGTATAAAATTCCTTTGATGTAAATTTTCCTCCTTGATCTGATCTCAAAAATTTTCTTTTCTTATCGGTTTCATTTTCTACCATTGCCTTGAACAATGTGAAATTTCCAAAACCTTTTGATTTCTCCTTGAGGAAAGTAACCTGACATATTCTAGAATAATGATCAATAATTAGCATAAAATATCTATCTCCCTATAGACTTCTTGTTCTTCTCGGACCACACAAGTCAATATGGATTAAATCAAGAACATTATTGGATTTCTCATAAATGCTCTTAAAAGTTGTTCTAACTTGCTTTCCCATTTGACATTCCTTACATACCGGATTATGAGATTTCACAATCTTAGGTAAATCTCTTACTGCCTTAGTTGAACTGATTTTTACAATGCAATAAAAATTTACATGACAAAGTCTCTTATGCCATAACCAACTTTCATCAATATGTGCAATCAAGCATGTCTTGTCATTGATGTTCAAATGAAAGATATTACCTTTAGTCAGATTACCAGTTGCAATCTCCAATCTAGCTTTGTTTCTGATTTTGCATTTACCATTCTTTAACTATAACTGAAATCCCTTTTCAACTAATTGACCAACACTCAAAATATTATGCTTCAAACCTTCAACATAATAAACATTGTCACTATTGTGCTTACCATCCAAGGATATAGTGCCTTTTCATTTGATTAAACAAGATTTATCATCGCCAAACCTTACTAGACCTCCATTGAATTCCTGAAAAGACAAGAATTTACTCTTATCACCAGTCATATGATGTGAACATCCAGAATCTTTGATCCATTTATATTTTTCTTCAATTTTAGTTGCCAGGGCCTTCTCTATTGATGGAACAGTAGGTGTCGGTTGATCTTCTTTTATTGCAACAAAATCCCATCCATTATCTGTCAGTTCTTCATCAAAATTGTTTATGACTCCTTCATCAGCATAGTAACAAGATTTATCTTTATTCTTCTTAAATCTATATCTCTGATATTCAGGGTTAGGCTTATATGTCCTTTTAGCTTCCTCTCTCAATCTTGCATGTCTATTAGGACATCTAGATGCCATATGACCAACTTTATTGCAATTAAAATATTTAAACGGTGCTTTACCTTCATACTTACTTCCAACTGGACCTGTAGGCATTTTCCTTGCAAATAGTGCTTCAAGTTCTTCCAGTTCTTCATTCTCCCTTCTGATATCTTCAAGTTCTTTTTCATAAAGTGTTTTCCAATCAGATTTTTCAGATGATGATGATGATGCTCTGAAGGATAAATTTGTCTTAATAGTAGCAACAGGACCAAATTCCTCAAGTTCAAATACTGAAAGTTTTCCAACCAAGGTATCTCTAGATACTGATGTATTAGGCATTGTTCTCAACTCATTAATAGCAGTTACTTTCATTTTGTATGTTGGTGGCAATTCTCTTAAAACTTTACAAACAATTTCATCTTCACTTAAGGATTCTCCACAACATTGTATTTCTAAAACAATTTCATTAACTCTTTCCATAAAAGCAGAAATTCTTTCATCTTCTTCCATTTTCAAATTGTCATACCTGACTCAGAATCATTCCAGTTTTGCAATTTTGATAGTGGTATCTCCTTCATTCAATGTCTCCAATTTATCCCAATTAGCTTTAGCAGTAGATTGGTTTGATAATCTCATGATTTGTTGATCTGATAATACACTCAAAAGTGCTTCTCTTGCTTTGCAATCATTCTCCTGATCCTTGCCCAATGTAGGTGGATTAGGTTGTTTCTGAGTAGGATCAACATAGCCATTCTTTGTAACTTCCCATATGTCTATTCCAATACAATTCAGGTGTATCTCCATTTTGATCTTCCATATACCATAGTTAGTTCCATCAAGTTTCAAACTGTCCTTCCTGAAAATGTTAGTTGTCGTAAGATCTACTCAGGTTGTTAGGCTTCTGCAAAAAGAGGACTTAGCTCTGATACCAATTGTTAGGACCGGGAAGGCAACTGAGAGGGGGGGGTGAATCAGTTGTCTATTAATTTCAACCCAATTATAACTTATTCAAACTTGATACTTAATACCAGTAAACCAAACTTAATCTAGTTAACAGATTAACAGTTAATATCAATACCGGTGAAAATTAATGCATGAAACTGAAAGAGAAACAACACCCACAACACATAACATAGATATTTTGATGTGGAAACCCTATAAGGGGAAAAACAACGATGGGAAACCTTACCCACAATTAGATGATACTACTACAGATAGTATGTGTATACAAATGGAGTCTGCACATGCATAAAGGCTAACCGCCTAGAGCACACTTCTCAAATGGGAGTCAAAATGACTACAGTAGGAGGGTTAAATCCTAGAATAATGTACTACTCAAAATAGCATCTCCAATGTTGGATTCAGTACCGGTTAAGCTCTGACAAACACATTCAAACCTTCCTTGAACCTTTTCTTATGGTATGCTCATATGATCTTTAATATTCGCACATACCATGTTATATTACCATACCATAACCTTACATATCATATCCTGTTCTATCTAATCTCAAATGAGATCTTACATATATACAAAACCTAAGACCAAATGTGTAGGTCGGCTCACTAAAAAATATTACAATTAAATCAATTACAAACAAGTCTAGATGCGATGAATCATGTTGGCTCAATACATTTACAACAATATCCAATAAATAAATCATCTTCATAACGTGTCATGTTGATCTGGAATAGATAATGCATACCGGTCCATAACCTTGACCAATCTTCCGGTAATAGCAAATATGTCAACCCGAGTAGACAATTAACCAAAATACAAAAACCAAGTATCCAAACCATGTCTTTGACATAATCAAGTGATCTCCAGATGATAACAAGTCATCCTCAGTGTTGGTGAACAATATAACCTGCCCGTGAACAATATACTGGTGACTGTGCATAAGTCACTGAACTTGTCGGTGAACACAGTGTGCCAGTTCAACATAACCAAAGATCTCCAGAAGGATAAGTGTTGACATCAATGATAAAACTAATGCAACACATCCATAATACCAACAATTATATCACAATTTCCTAGGTGCAGTGTATCTGGACAATCAAACATAACTCATCACAAATTACCGCCAAAATTTGTCGGTTAGGGTAACTCATCACGAACGGTGATAACTCATCACATAATCAATGAATATCGGTTGGAACATTGATACTGGTTAGGGTTAACCTCTGTCAACATGTAAACCGATTATCATTTGTTGCTTCTTTCATGGTCTCCGCTGGATCTTCAAGTTGATGATAAGTTATTTCCTGCATATACTGAGTGTCTCCATGTACCGGTTTGACGCTCTCTAAACCATCATAAACTAAACTTCTAATACCAGTTGTAATACAAGTAACTTTTAGAAGTAATACCGATAGACAATGTGAACATATGTGTGTGTACATGTTCCATCAATGATAACATATGAAGTCATTCATTACAATCATCATCAATCCAACAAGTTCAACAAAGGCCATGTCCCAATGAAACTTCTCAAGCTTTGCCACAACATTTTTCATATTTTCTGCCATAGACTTAACAATTTTATGATTGTCCTCCATAATTTTACGCAAGGTAGTCTCACATTTGTTAATCCTTTGTTCCACTTCCCTGAACTTGTTATCATACATGTCCTTAATTTTTTCAATAGCCTCCACATTCTTAGTTACACAATCCACCATCATTTTCTTCTTATTTTCATTCCAAAGGGTGTAAACAAAGGACCCTTGAGTCTTCTCCTTCACACCACCAGATTACATAGGCTCATCAGTCACTTGCAGCTTCTCCCTCAAATCCTCCTTACCTTGTAAATCTTTAAATTTTTAGGAAAGGGCTCTCTATTTAAGATTGAGGCTTTTAATTGCATGAATATCCCATTTGAAAAGTCTGGAGAGATACATAGAGCTTTTTTTGGTGGTCTCCAAAACCCCAATAGTTATCTCTTTCTTGTGATGAAAGTCCTAAAAGTTCAAATCCACAGACTCCTGAGAATTCCCCTCCTTCTCATGACAACAAAGAGAATCCTTAGAGTCAGAAAGGGAGTTAAAAACATCATGCTCGTGGGAGATTTTAGAAATCACAAGGTTAGAGGATTTCCCTTTCCCTTTCTTCGCAGACTTAGCTCCCCCCACCAAAGGAGAGCCCTTTCTCTTTCTGGTCCCAATAGACAAATGCTTCTACTCCCTTTTAGGTTTCTTGGGAGGGGGGGGAATTAAATCTTCCTCCTCATCCTTAGTTTCCCATCCCCCATTATGAGAGACTGAGAGAGCCTTGTCAGGGTTCTTAGAAGCCCTATCCCCAAAATGCTCATAGATCAGTAAAATTAACCCTTGATATAAAACTGGATTATTATGGGGATTTTCTCTATGCTCATTAATGTTGGCATTTAGGGAAGAGAGAAATTAATAGGGGGAAGAAATATTCACCTTATGCTTGAAGTGGTTGAGAAAAATAAAGTGGTAACCATAGATCTTTGTGAACATGTTCTCTAGACTGAGCAACTCCATAATAGCTTTCATAAGTTCCCTCCAAATGGGCTTTATCTACTTTGGCTCCAATTTGGACTTGTTAACCTTAACCAAATTTGCCTTCTCCTTCACCATCTTGGGGAACTTTATAGCAGCACTATCTAAGAGATTTCTATCCTTGTAAAATTTAATGCCTTCCATAGAAAGGTCAGTAACCTCTGCAACAAGGCTCTCATCCACCACAAATGCCTTACCAAAAAGATTGAGTTTCACATTTTCCCACTCCTTCACAAAATTCCTAGTCACCCTATATTCATTCCCATGAAGCCTCTCTAGAAATGGCATAACCCCACCTCGTTGCAGCCGATACCAAATGGTCGCATTATTTTTCCATTCCTCACAATTCACAGGTTCCACCCTTCGTCTGTTCCCACCCATCTTGCAGACTAGAGAAAAATGTGCCCAAGATAGGTAGATAGCCAAACAGCTCTCTGAAGAGCCAACAAACCCGATAAAGCTAGGAATAACCCAGAAAGTGTGTGAAATCAAAATCAAATCACTTATATCCAAGGCTTTCTGACAATTCTCATTTGCAATAATGATCACATAATCAATTATTTACATCATCAAAAAAGTGGGCAAATTAGCAATTTTACCATGTGTTTGGTCATATGATAGAAGGGATTTAACATCTTTCACCAGGGTGTCCTCCCCATACCAAGTGCATTTAGATTTGGATTTCACCCCCAAATTAGCAAGACAATCAGCCATAGTGTTAATTTCCCTATAAGCATGAGAAATGAAGCATCTTTCAAAGGTTTGGATTATCTCAATTGAGGACTTTATAATATTTTTTAATATTCCAAGAGGCTTTATTCTCCCCTTTAAGACATGTTATCATGTTGTTTGAATCACCTTCAATCCATACCATTTTGCAATTGAGACACCTTGCAATTTCTAGCATTTGATAAACACCCATGGCTTCCGCTAGGTGGTTGGTCTGGCTACCCATGGGGAGTGTCATTGATGCAAGACATTTTCCATTCTCATCTCTTATCACTCCCCCACACCCAACTGGGCTTGGGTTACCCTTAGCCACCCCATCAAAGTTAATCTTCACCCAACCTCTAGGAGGGAACTGCCAAACCAAACCCTCTCTAGTCTTCATGATCTGACCCATGGGTTTAGATAAATCAAATTTTGACTATCACTCCTCTGAAATGGGAGAAGGCGGGAATGTGTCTTCAACTCAAATCACTAGGAATCCATAGGTGAGCGGGTTGCATGATAGACAAGATGGAGAAAGGATAGAAAAAATTCAGGAAGAAGGTGCAGATTCTGAAGACGGGGACCCATGGGAAGATGGGAACCCCAATGATCCTAGTGGGAGTGTTGGGCCACATGATGGTCCATGGGCAGGAGATACTCAGAGGGACTCATCAAATTTTAATCCCATTTCAATTGTCTAGTGAAATGAATCCAAGCATAACATTTGTAAGGGATATTTCAATCGAGCTAGAAAGTTTTCAATGAACATGTCAACTTGTTCATTTTCAAGTACACAAGTGACCACCATCATTGTAAGAATGTGGAAAAGAACTCTCCCTCTTTCTATTCATTACAACATAACTCCATTAATATAATTGGATTATCGATATTATGAGAAAAGTGTACCACAAATTATTCAGCCAATTCACCCCATGA
The DNA here is from genome assembly GCF_030272615.1 of Cryptomeria japonica. NCBI lineage: Eukaryota > Viridiplantae > Streptophyta > Pinopsida > Cupressales > Cupressaceae > Cryptomeria > Cryptomeria japonica. Next base: position 381,599,100 of record NC_081406.1, on the reverse strand, counting down.
TCTTATCCTTGGTGGTAAATGTGAGAACCACTCCATTACCTGACCTCCCAAACTGCATGGAAAGAGTCGCATTAAGTATGTGTTTTTGTCAACCACCTCTATATAGGTAGTTAGAAACTCCCAAATATGTTCTTGAGGGTTACCTTTCCCCTTGTATTGGGAAAACTTTGGAGCTTCAAAATTCAACGAGAAAAGCGACATGTATAGTGTCTTATGGAAAGGGAAGGGACATAGGTCTTCCATTGTGTAACTTTTCTTGATGCCTCTAGTTTGAAGGTTTGACATGTAATGTTGTAGGATTTGTAATTATTCCAAAAGGACATATGTTTGTGTTAATAGATCCTGAATAATCAAATTGGGATCAATAAATGGATTGGTACTCAAATATATTGCCTCTAGTTGAAATGTGGAATGAACAAAAAGTTGGGAATAGCTTGAAACACTTGGTGAGGTGAAATAAGAAAATTGAGTCCCCACATTAGGTTGTGTTCCACAAAAACGATGATATGAACTTGTATTAGGTGGTGGAACATTTTGGTGACTGGAAAGGGAGCATTATTATTAGCTTAGGATGAGACATTGGTAGTCACTTGAGTGTTTGTGGTAGACACATTTGTATTATAGCTATGAGTTTGGGTGTTAACACTAGAGGACACAAGAGCTTGGGTTGAAGGAGTGGTAGTTTGACCACTTGGATTAGCATTGTAAAGTTGATTATTATAACAAGATGCCTGACATCATATTATTTGCACCGCTTGGGATAGTATTAACTAGTGGGATATTAATGGGAACTTGTTGTGGTGGTTGTGTAAGTCCCATAGTTTAAGAAATTTTAACCTCTAGTTACATCAAAGTTGTGACATTGAATTCTAGAATTAACTTAACACCATTTTGTGCAAACAAAAAAAGATATTGATCAAGATCATGATTCAAAAGGGCATTAATGATTGCTAGAACCTGCAAGTCTTGTTGTGCGCTCTCAATTTCTTCTACAATTAGACCCTTTTGGATGTTTTCAACTGAGTACTATTCATTTGGGTTATTCATTGAAGTGTGACTTAAGGTAGTAGTTTTTTTTTTGTGTGTGTGGATAGGTGACAAGATCCATAGTACTCATTGGGTTTAAATTCGGGTCACTAAAGGCATCCATTGAATGTTTACTTTTTTGTTCAATCGAGTGACAAGAATGAAGAACACCTAAATACAACCTCTAAGGGATGAAAAAAGATGAAAACTATGTTTTTGGTCTTTTTTAAAATTTATCGAGATCAATGCAACTAAGGACAAACTATATACACTATATTTTGGGGATTTTTGGATTTTGAATAAAATGCGACTAAAGGATTTTTGAAAGATTTTTGAAAGATTTTTGGAATGACAATCCAAGGACTAAGATGACTTAAAATCCTAATTATAAGAAATTTTTGAAGCTCAATACTAGAGATGATCACCTAAAGATATTGGAGAGACACCTTGACCTGAAGTATGATGAGGATTGATTGATGTTGGATAAACAATTTCACCCTATGCTAGACTTATGAGCATGAAGGGAAAAATTGAGTATTGATTGATTGATGGTTGATACAACTTGACAAGGTCTTGGTTCTTCTACAATAAATAAGGTTTAATCTTTATATTAGAACTCTTTGATTTCATTCGGAATGAATGGCTCGTAGATTATGCAATTAGGATAATGTTGATACTAAGTAATTTGATGACACTAAGAACCTATGTTGCAAATTGGACTTAAAAAAGATTCTAAAATGATTCTAAAAGAATATGCACCTACATAATTAAAATCTCGACTGGTCACAAAGGTTAAGACTAATTTGGATCCCAATTATATGACCTGAATGACCTTTTTGAATTTTAGGTTTTTATAGCCAATTGTGAAACATGGTGGCAACAATTGTGAAATGACTATATGTCAATTGTGGAATGAAGAAATGTCAAATGAAAAATAGATTTTGCAAATGCGAAAAGGTTTGACAACAAATGTGAAATAGTATTACAAAAAATGTGAAATTACTAAGTATCAGTTGTGATTTTTAGTTTTGCAAGTTTTGATGTTTCAATCTGATATGAGTGAAATTTTTAGGTTGTTTGATTAATTAGACAATCAAAATGCACAGAAAAAAGTATGGTTGTTGGACATTGAATACTCTAAAAATCAGAGTTACACATGTGAGGGCCTAAATTGACCCAATAATGGACTAACTCTATTGGTATAAGACAATAATGTTGATCATGTTAGCGCCTCACAAAATTCATTTGGTATTCCTACATAACGTTTTCAACTTTGGGTAATTTCCACACTATTGTCCATATAGACCTTCCTCACCATTATCTAATTATCCTTCATCTCCCCCATCATTGATTATTAAAGTTATTTTCCCACTACTGTCCATACATTTGAATCAGATAAATTCAATATGTTAAGTTCCATGTCAAGCATAATTAAATGTGTTTTCTAGCCTAAATTTTCATCCTTACACTTAATTCATTATTACCTTACCCCTCTAAAATGCCCATTTAGTATAAACCATCCTAAGGCTAAATTCTCAATTTTCTCTATTTCGGAGGACTTATTCACTAAGATGTTAGGAATTCCATGAAATAACGACAAAATAAACATTGTCTCTATTTTGCATGGTCATATCTTTGTTATACCAACCATCTAGAAAAATGGCGAAAAGGGGGCATAAGACACATCAATTATCGCTATTTCACCATAATTAAACCTCACTAAATAAAGTATATCACAAAATAGCGAAGAAGGAAACAAGGTATATGTAGATTTTGTTATTTCATGGGCCTCACACTTCATATTGAGATACCCATGAAATAGTGATTTAAGGTGAATGATGTATTATGGTATCACCATTTTGTGGGTCCCACAACTTCTTATAATTGGTAGGTAGAGAAATGGTGATTAAAAGGGGCAAGCTCATATAGTATTGTTACTATTTAGCTAGTGAAAAACATTGAGAATTTTGGAAGGTTGTCATTTGGCGATAGCTCAATAAAATATTACTATATCACGGGGAGGACATGAATGGCAAAGAAGCATGTTGCACGATAGCGATAATGACACAAATTAATTTTTCCATATCATAGAGAGCCAAAATAAAGGGAAAGGAAGTATAGCGATATAGAGATAGATGTTGTCACTATTTCGTAGAAATAAAACAGGGATGGTGGCACATGTTTACAAAATGGCAAAAATAATGAGCCAAAGCAAGTTGGCAATGACATCATCATAATTATGAAAAAAGGTGGCAAAGTGCTAAATCACATGAAGGAGTTAAATGCAAAAAAGACCCAAAGGTTACCATTAAAAATCAAGTTTCAACTCATAATTTTCATTCCAAGCTTGAGAATTGTGTCAGTTGAGCCCTATAGTGAAGAGGAATGAGTCGTGACGTAAGTGATAAGCACAAGTAAGTACCTAGTTGCCTCTCTAAGCTACTACATTTTTAGAAGTATTTGAATTTTTAGTAAGGAGTACAAATAAAATGCCTAAAAAAAAAAATGAAACTGGGGAAGGAGAAATCTCTAGAAATGAAGAGGGTTCAGATAGAAAAACTCGGGTCACAAACTCAGTGAAAATGCCTATTCAAAAAATGTTATTGGATGCATTACCTGGATTGGCAGATACAAGGGCCAAAAATATGTTTAAAGATCATATGGAAGGTTGTAGGGATGCCATAATTCCATTTTCAGGGAGAGATTTGTTTTGGCATTTCTACAAGAACAAAGATGGGAAGATCTCAGTCTCAAACCCCTGGACATATGATGTAGAAAAATTAATTATACCAAATGTTTTTGTAGACCATGAGCTAATTTAGATATTGGTAGACCATTACCATCCTATCATTAAATTTTTGAGGATGCCAAGTGAGAACCATTTGTTGGTAATTACCAGGTCTACTATCATTAATCGTTTCATGTTAAACAAGCAAGCCCTTACCAAGGTAGACCTATTATAGTTTGCAATGGACTATAATAGGTTATGCGGGACATTCAAGAAGGATGAGCTTCCACACCATAGGAGGAGAGGTGTAAATAATCAATCTTTGATGGTGATAGGCACTGAGCCCTTCCCTAGTGATGATTTCCTTGGATACTTCCATAAGACCTAGTTTGCCTTATGTCAGATACTAGGAGAGGATGCTAGGGATAAAATGCCAATATCTCTAATGTAAATGGAAATGATAATATAAAATTTTGAGGTGAACCTCAAATTCAATTTTTCCTCCTAAATTGAGAAAAAGTTACATGAGCAACTGGTAGTGTGGAAGGAGGAGAAAAACATCAGTGTTTAGTGCTTCAATGTTTTCTAAGATAGGATGATCACTCTAGATATTGGTTATCCCAAGTTCATTGAAGAAGTTTGGACTCTAATAGATAAGAAATGAAAGGATCATTCGATGAACATGCCTATCATATTGAACTTTTAGTGGCCCAGTGACTATGTAGTGTATCACTTGGAGATTACTCATCTGAAGGATCCCAAGAATTAAGAACATAGAGTGCTAGTTGGTGAATGGGAGACTCGCCTAACTGAAAGTATAACCTTGCTATATCCAAGGATCATGGGTTATTACTCATAGTATCTTGTTAGCAAGCTAGTTATCACTCTTTGACTATTTTAAAAATCATGTTTCATCTTACAAGTAATTTCTTGTTTTAAACAAAACATTTCTCAATTTATTTGTTATAAGTTGTTATGAAAAGAAGCATTGTAACAGTCTAAAGCATTTTGCTTCTCCCCATTTTGTATAAAAGGGAGAAACCAAGACTGATGATAAACATAAGAGAAGATATAGAAAAAATAGTGACAATAGAAGAATACTACACAATTTTTGTATCTCATTATAGTGGCGAATGTAATACAAAAATCCAAAATTTATATCTCGGTTATTTGTTGATTACTAAAGATAAAACAGTGTTTGATTGTCTCCAATTCATTTTCCTTCTTACATATTTAAATTGATTATCAAGGATAATTCTAATTTATCAAAGCATCTCTTGCTGGTTTATGCAATTTAGTTGATTGGGTTCTGCCAAGCAGGATTAAAAATCAATTTGATTAAATTATAGCAGTTTGAAGGTAGTAATTAGATTAACAAGAAGAATCATACAATATTACATACTTTCATATTCATACAAGGTATGAATGTTATTAATGTCGAATAGCTTGAATAAGATCAGAAACAAGATTAAATGACTTTATAACCCTGGATGAGGCACTAATCATAAATATACAAAAGAATTTTGTTTCGGTTTAGTTTATTTGTTTGGAAAAGTAATATAGGAGTAGGAGTTAAGAATCTTATCAATTTAAAGCCCTATGCCAATTCAAAATTGGTCGAAGGAAGAAATACTACAATCATAATCTACCTAAATACTATTAATTGCTCACAAAAGGATAAAATATTTGATAATATGGTACAATCGCCTTGGTTTGGCAGAGCCAAAAGAGTAGGGAATTGAAACCAGATTGGTTATTCCGTAAGTTGGCCAAAATCAGTTGTTGAACTTGATTAGAGAAAGTGGCATATTCTTAGGGTTCATCAAACTAGTGATTTTAAGCTCCAACAAATTGGTGACTCTGCTGGGGAGAACCATTCATATATTCTTTTAAAAATATTTCATATCTAGAGATTGTTCGATATTTAAAAAAGGTGACTTTTCTGGAGGAAGAACTCTAGAGAAAAGAAAATTGATTCCCTCGAATAAGGTGGCGACTCTAATCTATCACAATCTCAGATATAATAGGAAACCAAAATTTTGAATAATTAAGCCTTGAATATTTGGCTGAAGTTCATTACATAAAGACCAACAAGTAAGTCACATAGAGTTGGGTCCAAAAAGGAATAATAGAAGGAAAGAGAAAAATCCTATCTGGCAAGAAAAGGATCACACTAAAATGAATCCCCAAAAGGATAAAAACGGAGGATATTATACCGAATACATAAATCCACTTGCAAATGAGGAAGATTTTCATACACAAGCTGAGAGAAATATGGAAAATCAATATGATGTTATGATAATTAATCATCCACAAAGGGCCTTAACACATCATGGGCCTTTTAGCACTCCTCCAAGATTCTCAAAACCTAGGAATACCACTAACAAATCATCTTCTTCAAGTAGACAAACACAGGGATCCGTGGAAAAAGGCTTTGCAAGCTTAAATCCACCTTTTAGAGCAGGAGAGAAGAAGACCGATGCTAATCCAATGAAGGGATAAGATAGCTAAAGAATTGGCCAACATGACCACTCAATATATGCCCCAAACATCTACCCCAATACATCAAAGCATTCCTATGACTAGTATCATGCCTAATTTGTAGACTACCATGACTATTCACCCCTCAACTCAAACAAGCACTCATCCCACTTATTCATCTAGTTGAAACACCCATACAACAACAGTGTCAGGGACTGCACAAATTAGTGCTCCCCAAATAACTGTTGGTATAACTAGAGTTAACATTGCCCAAGGAGGATGGGGTCATTTCACCTATGGTTACAGCCCATATGGATATTAGATTTATCATTATAACAATAATGGCCTAAACCAAAACCTACAAAACTTTCATCAATACCAACAAGGCATCGCAAATTTTGTCCATCAGCAAAACATGCAATACCAATACCAACAAGGCGCACAAATGCAGGATTGTCAGATTGTCAAGAGCAATATCAACAACACCAAGGCGCATAATATATAGATAATTAGGCTTTGAGTTTTTTGAATTCACAAGATAAGTTAAATCATAGACATGTCAAATGGGTTGAGTACTTACAATCATACACTTTTACTCTTAAGTGCAAGAAAGAAAAATGCAATAAAGTAGCAGATGCTTTGAGTAGAAGGCTTCTAACAGTGCAGGAAGTACAAGCTCAGAGTATTGGCATAGAATGCTTCAAGGGAATGTATCCCGATGATGAAGATTTTGCAGCCATCTATAAGGTTTGCCAAGCATTTGATAATTATTTTCATAGTGAATATGTTGATTATACTTTGCAAAATGGTTTGATGTTTAAAGGTGGGCAGCTATGTGTTCCTAAAAGCTCAATGAGGGAGAATCTGATTCAAGAAAAGAACAATGGGTGTTTGAGTGGACATTTTGGTCTCAACAAGACATTGGAGTTGGTGCAATGTTTCTATTATTGGCCTAAAATGCAGCGAGATGTTAGAAGGTATGTGGAGCAATGTATGGTTTGTCAGAAAGCAAAAGGTAATACTTCTAAAGCTGGTCTTTATTAGCCAATTCCAATTCCTAAGAGGCCTTGGGAATGTGTTAGCATGGATTTTGTGTTAGGATTACCTAAGACTCAAGCTGGTTTTGATAGCATTTTTATGATTGTGGATAGATTTAGTAAAATGGCACACTTCATTCCTTGCAAGACTACACATGATGCTAGTCATATAGCCTATTTGTTTTTCAAGGAAGTGATTAGAATCCATGGTTTACCTTCTAGCATTGTTTCTGATAGAGATGTTAAGTTTCTTGGACATTTCTGGAAGACATTGTGGAAAAGATTGGGTACTAATCTTTCTTTTGGTTCAGCTTATCACCCACAGATGGATGACCAAACTGAGGTGGTCAATAGGACTCTTGGAAACCTCTTAAGGTGTTTGACAAAGGAATAGGGCCAAAGTTGGGATCAGCTCATCCATCAGGCAGAATTTGCATACAATGATAGTGTTAACAGGTCAACTGATAAGAGTCCCTTTTAGATTGTTTATGGTATGCACCCATAGGGTGTCATGGACTTAAGGGATCTTGATAACATGCAGAAAAAGAGTGGTACAATAGATGGCATGTCTCAATGAATTAAGGAAGTTCATGAGCAAGTGAGAAAGACTCTTCAAGATACCTCACAAAAAGTGAAAGCTAGAGTGGATGCATCAAAGAGGGATGTTCAATTTTCAGTTGGGGACTTTGTGATGGTGCATTTGAACAGGTCTAGATTGCAAAAGGGAGTTCCCAGCAAGCTCCAAATGAGGTAGATAGGTCCTTGCAAGATATTGGCTAAGTATGGTTCTAATGCATATAAAATTGATTTGCCTACTAATCTTTCTTTGTCTCCTATTTTCAATGTTTCAGATTTGGTGGCATTCAAAGGTCAGCTTCCTAAGGAGGATGATAGAGTTTAATATGTTCACAAGTCACTTTCAGACCTTAATTTTCCTCCTCCATCCATTCCTCAAGCTGAACAAGTGTTGGACTCAAGAGTTTACAAGAAGACTCGCCATCAAGTGTACATGGAGCATCTCATCAAGTGGAAAGATAAACAACTTTTAGAAGCCACTTGGGTACATGATTTTGAGTTCACTAAGTCTGGAATTCCTTCTTCTTTTCTGCCTCAAAGAGTCACATGACTTCTTTGTCTTTGGCAGAGCATGGTGCAGGAGCACCTAGTCATGCTTCACTCTCCTTTTTAGTATTTTCATGCTTAAGTGTTTGTGAGTCTTGTAACAGGTTTTGAATGTTTTTATAGGTTTCTTTTAGTCATTTCATAATTTTTTGATCTTATTATGTGCTTGAGAGATCAAGTATTGCTTCTTAAAGTTTGAGTTGTCAGTTTTGTGCTCCTAGGCCAAATAAGGCTAAAAATTGGAAAATTGCCTTATATGCTTAGCCATGATTTGGAAAGAATTGAAACATGTTTAGAAAGTTTTTTTAGTCATTCCTAGGTGGTTTTGGAAGGTTGAATGAGTTAGGTTGCTCAAATTGCCACTAGGAGCAACAAAAGTTGTCATTTCGCTTGTAAAAGTTGTCATTTTGGACACTTTTTGTAAAAAAGAAGACAAAAATGTCTTATGTATGTACAGGAATTTATAACCACCTCAAAATGCTATTTATATGCCTCCCTCTTCTAGGTATAGGGTTGGATTTTGTATTTTCTATCAAAATCAATTCAAGAGCAAGCAATTTTATGTTTTTCTTCATGTTTTGAACTTCTTTTGTACATCAGTCCGTACTGTAGCTCCTCATTTCCATACTGTACCTTTTGTAAAGTTATTTTAATGTATATTCAATTCTCTTCATGTAATAATATTTTAGGTTTTGTGTTTGGAAGTTGGTTGTACAAAAAAGTTTCTTTTTTGCTCCTTGGCTGCCTTGTCAAGGGTTTTGCCCTCCAAAATGTATCAACTTGTCTAATTCCAAGTTTGGAATCCCATGGGTGGACTTAGAAACATTTTATATCACATTTACAATGTAAATATTTCCCATTTTGGCCAGGGTTGTGAAAAAGAAGTGCTCTTGAGCATATGCTAGGCAAGTTGGAGATGGATTTGGCTAGCAATGTGAATAAGACCAAATTTGTTTGTGCTCAAAGACCAATTTGAGTGAGAAAAATTGAGGGAGAGATTTGCACTAGTCTTCTTGGAGTTTTGGATGTATTTGGAGCTCCAAAGAATGTTTATTTCACCTTGCAAGTGTGTTGAGTTATAGCTGGCAGCAAGTACCCAGCTTTGGGGAATTTAATGTTTTTTGCATCCAAAGTTGATTAATGAACATATTCATGCTTTGAAATCTTGTGGAAAGTGTTTTAAAAGTTCTTGGAGATTTATACATGCTTGGTTAAAGGCTTCCATGAAGTTCTAACCCTTCAAAGTGCAGGAAAAATAGTGAATTAGCAGTGACAGTGCTAAAAATAGTCATTTTTCTACCTTTTTCAGTTTGCATAGCAAGTGTTTGACATAATGTAATGCAGGGCAGAGTTGGAGAATAGTTAAAAATGAAATGGCAGAGTTTATAGAATATTTTGGAAGCTTGGTTGGTGATTTATAAGAGACATCCTTTGTTGCATCAACAAAACCCTCATAAAACCCTACTTCTTTGCCACAAAATGTGGGCAGTCCTCATATTGCCCTCTCAAGAGCTAAGACCTCAAAAATATTTGAGTATGGACCTTTTATGCACCTTCCAAGTTAGGTTCCTAGGTTTCTTGGCCATCGTTGCACCATATAAGCAAATTTCACTCAAATTAGGCCTCCATGGGCTAGTAGCCTTTTAAGCCCTGTTTTACTAAAAAGTGAACCCGGTTGCCTCATTGAGGTTAGAAGCTTCCAAAATATTGAAGGATAGTTAAAATATAGCTAATGGGCCTAATCCAATCAATATTGACAGTTAAGATACCATCTAGGGGTGTGGACCTATGGTGAAGGATTTGAGTAACCTTGAGGAGATGAGCTTGAGCAAGGGAGTGAAACAAGATAATAGGGTGGTTGTTTGAGAAGAGGTGTGGGTGTTAAAGTTTGATATTGCCAAAGAATAATTGAACAAAAAATGAAAAGCTTATCCTTGGGTCCACTTGACTAATTAAACCAATTTAGACTATTTGAGCAACTTCTCACTCATTCTCCCTATCACCCGCCAACAGTCAGGTAGCCAATGTAAACACTCACCACCTCTCCTGAAAAGAAATGTGTTTAGGAAAACTCACTACTCCAAGGTCTCTATAGTTGGGTCATGAAGGTGATGGGAAGCCCAATGGTTGATGTAACGATACCTGTTAAGAGGCCTGTTGGTTGAAACTAATCTCGATGGTTATTAATGGTCAAATTTCCTCTTTTATTTTTTGTATTTTAAAATTTAAGATTCTTTGGAAAATAAACTACAAAAGATAGATCAAGGAAACAAGAAAATAACAATGAAACCAATACAATAACAACTTAATTAACTACTTAGTTAGTTCCTTGTAATCCAATAAATTTTCAAATATCATCCAAGTTAGCATTCAACAATGGACCTCCATTAAATATGTAAAATCATCAATTTCAAAGACTTATGGAAATAAAATCATCAATATGGCCTATCACAATAATTCTCATACACCACTAAAGTGCACAATATGATTCATAAAGTAATAAATAAAAATATCAAACCATGTTGCTAACTCCAAATAATAGACATTACCAAATTACACAAAAAAAATTCATAGAATATAGAAGTAGATCAGGCAATCTACAAGCTGCTTCTTGTATTCATCTCAATGAAAGCATAACAAAAATAACTAAACTTCTTAACAATCTGTAAAATACTCTAAAAAACTCTAAGTGGGCCACAAATCATCAATTTGGGGACCCTTACAAATGAATCCAACTTCTCAATTTATAGAAGTTTTATGCCCGATTTTCTAGGAATTAAATCTAACCTAAATTAAGAACTGAAACTAGGAGTCACGGTTAACTTGCAAGTTTCTACCTTGATACTCCACTTAACAACTAGGAAATGGGAAATTCATGAGCACAACGATGACCATGCTGAGTGAGCCATGTTTTCGTAGTCATGTAGGATTTCTCTCAAAATTGGAACTTGAGTAGGAGCTGTAGCTAAAAATACAAAATTAAGGATTTATGAAAAACCTTTGCTATCTTTAGCAAATGTGCGTTTATTCCTTATTTCTTGGAAAAAGCTCTATAATTATCAATTATACATGCAACTGCTTGAACAAAAGGATCAACTACATGCTTAATTCTAAATTTATATTTCTTCAACACTTAATTTGCCTGCTGCTTTCCTTTCTCTAGTTCCCCTATTGTCTCTATCACCTCTTGACACTGAGTGATCAAGTATGTGCACCTGTCCATGAGGGCGACATCAAACTAGGCTGAAGGTCCTAAGTGTTGAACCTCGTATGTGTCCCACTTATTCAAAACTAGTTCCTACTCCATTATTCCGGTACCAATTAATCCTAAACCGAAGGGTCCAAGCATATATTTTATAAAATTCTCATATGACAAAATTTCCCTGAGGAGAGGGACCCGAATCTATGTCAAATCCTTTATATACTGCTGAAACATTTCAGTCTTCAGCTCCAAAATGTACACATAGGACTAAAAGTTTTCACAACTGTCCCCTCCTAAGAGGTCATCCTCCATTATTGTCTCTGCCCCTAACCGCAATACTTTATCCAAAACTCAAAACTAATTTTTAAAAATACTTAACTTTCATTCCCATTGCATAGAACAAGAAGCTAAAGCTCCACCTGCCTGTACTACCCTCTGGTATATCTTTATAGTAACCAGCAAAAATAATCTATCCTTAGCTGCATTTATTTGGGTCCATGCCTTGGCTACAGTGGCCACTCGTCTCACCTCCACTAGTGCCTTCACTTCTCCCTCTAGCAGTGAGGAGATTGAAGGTAGGTCATCGGCCCTACAAGGGTCTAGAGGTTTTCTCATCTCAATTAGGAGCTTCTTGTATTGCCCTAGTTGCGCTTGAGCTCCATGTTTGAAGTATGCTCTTTTTCAACACGCCCCCTGACAACACTTGTGGCTAGCTCAAAAGTATCTAGCTCTCCCCACTTGGGTTCTTTACCCTAATTTACTTGGGATATTTAATACTTGGGGGAAGCTTGTCCCTTAGCTTGGAGTGAAACTGCTTCATCTGCAGTCACTTCACTGGAACCCATTTTTGACAAATGATGTATGGTTTTTAGCTTCTTAGACTTTGGTGGCTCTTCAGTGATTATTTGTTGCAAAGTGACTTTAAGAAGCTTCGCTTTTGTCTTTTTCTTCTCAAAACTGAACTCAAGCCATTGCGGTATATTTTCATCCTTGTCACCTTGAGGTGACACTATGTCTACAGTTATAACATGGGCATCCACCTGCTGCTTTGCATCATCTCTTTCCTCTGCCTCTGTTTGCTCAGGATCTTGAGGTGACGTAACTTAGCTGGATAGATTGGTTTGGAGAGCCTGTTTCTTATGTAACTCTCCTAGTTTGTTACTAACCTCTTCATTAAATGTCATCTCTTCATCCCCTGCCTCTATTTCACCTTGCTCAGCTTTTATATCCTTGAGGAGGTCCTCTTGATCTTGAGGGGTTAGAACTAGTCTTTCATTCAATAGGTCTTCTACCTCATCCCCTTATTTCTCGCCTTCTAGCAACTGATGTTGCTCAATATCCTCTTCTTCCTGATCTGAATCAGATTCAATGTTCCTAACTTTTATTCCTTCAGTAGTAGACCTGAAGCCTTGCACTCCAGGCTGCCCTATGGTTATATTGACTAGTGATGGTGCAGGGGTGTTGATACCTAGATCTTGTGTGGCATCTGTTGAAGGTGGTTGAGTAGGTATATCCTCAGTAATTTCTATTTCTTCTTCCTTCTCTTGGGTACCCTCTCTTGTAGTCTGCCCTATAGTTGTCCTTGGTGGAAGGAATTTGGCCAGTGGTACTGCTCCTAATCCATCAGTCACTCCAAGGTCTATTTCCTTATTCAATAGCTCAGATTCCTTCATCTTATCTTGGAGTTTCTTTAATAAGTCCTCAGTGCTTTCTTGAGGTTTCCCTTCCTCATCAGGGTTAGTAGAGGTATTTGGCCTTGAGCTTGACCTTGTCTTTCAGGCATACTCCTTGTAACCCCTTGACCGAGGTACCCTTGAAATGGACTCCTTCTACTTCCCCTTTGAGGCACTTGGCCTTACCCTCTAGCTTAACCATTGCTTGGTCCTATTCATGACCACTTGAGAAACTTTTTCAATATTTAGATCTTCATTCACCAACCACTTGATTGGAGAGAGAGGTTTCTTATCAATTTCTAGTCCTTTGTATGCCACATCAAGCAAATCTCCATCGTCTCTTAGGTCTTTGGGGAGATTGGTTTCAATTCCAAAATCTCTAATCTCTGGCACAGAGAATCGACTATAACTCTTTTCTCTGACTTCAAAACTATCCTGAAGGTTAGCCCAAAAATCCTCTAGTATTGGCTTGTGTCCCTTATATGTGTTAGGCATAGCTTGTTTGGGTTTCTCGTAGAGATCATAAAACTCCCTAGCATAATCATATTTCTTCAAGTTCAAATCCTTAAGCTTTGGCTCTGCTAATTTTGCAACCTATATTTTTGAGCATGTGAAATATACAATTGATACTAAGAAATCAATGCTTGTTTTGTGTTTTGAAGACAAAAGAGACTGGAGGCCTAGAAATTACCTTACATAATCCAGCAAAATCACTCTATCATTGCAGTACTGGGGCAGAAACATTGGGTTCCATGTGAATCCGCTAACACTGATGTAGCTTGAGCATGGGTTTTTGATGAACCAACACGCCCACTCAGATAATAGTCATGGCCTCCGGGCTAATCCAGTATCCTATATCCCCTATTAATTTGATTATTACTGGGAAAATGAAGGTGTCATTAATTCTCTTGAAATGAACCTTTGCATTGGCAAGAGTGAGTTGGGAATAATACTCCCATACCTTATATTGTCCTTCCTTCTTCCCCAATTGACCCTCTACCTGTAGCCCTGGGAACTTTCTAGTTCTGGCAGCTACCTAGATGACATAAGATGTGAAAAAGAAATTTTGGGTCTGGTGAACTTCTTTCATTTGTTTGCAGATATTTTTGGAGAGGATCTGAATCAAAATATTGCTTTCCTATTAAGATAGTGGTCATAAACTGGAACATCCAGGGATGGAAATACTTGCAATCGGGCTTGCCAAAGGCCCTGATCAACATAATGATTAAGTTCTTATGAGGCTCCTTGAAGTCTTCCCTCAGTATCTCTATTGCCTTGAGGCATGTTTTCCTTTCTTCTTCCAACCAATTTTCATTCATGTGCATATCTCTTCTCTAGTTGGGATACCGAAAATAAACCCCATCATATCAGGAGATAAGTCTATAACTATTTTCCCTTGTGCATTTGTGCACTCTCTATTATCCGGGTTATAAAATGGGGCAATTATCATTATGAACTCAGGTGCTTGTACTGATTGCGGAAAGATAGTGGCTTCCACCAGGCCCGATCTATTGATTCTTCGGTGGAGGGCCTCCAATCTAGGTTTGTCTAACTGAGTCTGGATATCCTCAATTTCTATATGGCCAATTTTTGTATCTGTGACCCACCTAATTTTATCATCCAGCTTTGAAGCGTAGACTTGTTCCTGATAATGATACTTCATGGTGGTTGGGAGTCTATCAATTTCTTTGCCTCTTTTGTTGGAGGATGAGTCCATCTAACCACTCAAATCTGCAAAAAGAAAACAAATTTTCAGTCCTTGATTATATTCATAAAAGTGCATTTGCTTCGGGACTTCGTGGTCTGGGGGTAGGTACATATGAATATGTTCCGGAACTCTGGGGTTCCAGGGTTTTGGGATAAATACTCACTGATGCGGTCCAGAACTTCAGGGTTCCAGGGTTCAGATTTGGGTAAATAACAATTGATTTCAGAACTTCGGGGTTCTGGGGTTCTGATTTTGTGAAATTAAGCTCATCTCAGGATCCCAAGATCTCGAGACAAATAGGATTTAGCAAAAATACTTTCAAAAAAAGATCAGCCTCAGAACTCCAGGGTTCCGGGCTGGGTGATAGGAAGTCCTTCACAAAAAGGAATAATCTAGAACTCTGAGCATCTGGGGTTTTGGGGTCATTAAAATTATAGTCGACAAATCCGAGAACCACCCAGAACTCCAGGGGTCTAGGCTCAAAGAAGCCAACCACCCGGAACTTCAGTGGTTCGGGGTTCCAGGCTTGGAAAAACTAGAGCACGCAAGCAAAAAAAAAGGATGAAAGAAACTAAAAGAAAGCAAACAAAAACAAAGACTCGGCAAGGAAAGAAAATCTAATCTACA
Organism: Cryptomeria japonica; assembly: GCF_030272615.1. NCBI lineage: Eukaryota > Viridiplantae > Streptophyta > Pinopsida > Cupressales > Cupressaceae > Cryptomeria > Cryptomeria japonica. Next base: position 381,583,496 of record NC_081406.1, on the reverse strand, counting down.
AAACAACCAAAAGGGGCAAGAAAAATCACCAACCTAGTGAATCAAAATGCCCAAAACACTAAGAAAAACATGGAAGTTCGAAGGTTCATGACGTGGAAGCAAGGAAGAAGGATCTCTGAATGCGTAAATGAACTTTAAAAGTTCATCATTCTTATTTATACCCCCTCCCAAGCCTATTCGTATGAAGGCTTTAAACAAGACCTTGGGACTCCGAAGTCTCAAGGTTCTGAGCTTCACAAAAGAAAGGAAACACCCTACCTCGGAACTCCCAAGGTCTGGGGTTTTGAAGAAAGAAAAAAAAAAGGGCCCACCTCGGGACTTCGGGACTCCGAAGTTCTAAGGAAAAAGACACAAAACCTCAGGACTCCGGGACTCCGAAGTTACAAGGCAAAAGACACAAAACCTTGGGACTCCAGGACTCTAGAGTTCCAAGGCAAAAGATGTTGATTACGTACCTCGGGACTTCAAAGATTCGAAGTTAAGAGTCAAGAAGACAACAAAAGAATAAGAGGGGCCAACCTTAGGACTCTAAAGTTTCGAGGAAAAAGAAAAGAACAAAAGAAAAGGGACCTTAGGACTCTGGAGTTCCGAGGTCGAAAACCAAAAGAACAAAGAGAAAGAAAAGACAAGACAAAAATAGGGGATCCATACTTTGACGCAAGAAGAGTAAATGGGGAATAAATATGCAAGGCATAACAATACCATGATCTGCATAAACCTATAGTTGACCTACACCCCTAAACCTCATGCACATAGAACATATAATCTATTTGTGCTCTCATGCCCATATATGTAAAAGTGTAACACCAACAGAAAAACTAGAAGTCCCATCATAAAAAAACTGATGCAGATCATGATACAAGTTAGCTAATAAGTAGACCCCCTAGGAAAATCATGTGCCCTCTATCACCATCCGCTCCAAAGTTTGACCCTATCCTACTTCCAACCCATGTGACATCCTATCGAGACATATGAAACAACCAAATAGTCCTGCTAATATTGATGGTAAGGGCTCATAATAAAAAACCCTATGACATGCCTATAATTAGATTATCCCATGCTACTCATATGTCACTAGCTCTCTATGTATCAAAATCCTAAGAATCCTATACACATCCTCAAGTGTAACTGACATCTCTCCAGTGGGAATGTGGAATGAACTAGGCTCGTTGTGTCATCTCTTAGCTAACGTTGTCAACATACCAAGATTTGCTCAACTCTCGAGCATAAATGAATAATATTATAGTCCTATCCATCTGAATGCAAGGTTGTCTAAATATGACAAATATGGCCATAACCCTTGGGTAGGTGGATATTTCTCTTACAACATCATGAAATCCAAATCATCCTACAAATAGCAGATCAAGTGTATTAATCCAACCTGAAGTTTCATATCTATCAAACATATCTATCAACTGCTAAATTATTTTATCCAATCTATCTTATCATCTCATGTGTGATTCAATAAATCTCATAGAGTATCATTTTGTTGGCTAAAGTTGACAACAAGGACAACTTATCCAAACATCAAATCATTTGAGAATCTTTACCAAATGCATATATTTAAACAATAATACATAAAAAAAGGATTATATGCACCAAAACATTAAATATGCAATTTTTAGGGGGTGAATGTGCAATTTATGCATGGATGTGCCAAAAGACATTATATATGCATAAGATGAGCATATGGGTAGTTTTGGGGTGTGAATGTGCAATTTTTGAGTGGATGCACAACAAACAAATTAAATGCACAAAAACACCAAAATAGCACATCTAATAAAGTTGACTTTGGCCCTAAATGTTGACCCTAATAAATGTATTAAAAATCAAAAGTAAGGTAAATACCGAGGAACCATACTCCTCTCAGCGCTTGAATCAACAAACTTGTCAAAACCTATGTCTATCTCTCATAATCTCAATTTTTGCCTGGATCGCTTAGCTCTGCTAGTCTCTACAACCAATCTTCCAATGACAAGAGTACAAATCAGTTGGAATAGAACCCCTCATAACTTTTTAGAGAAAATTCAACCCTAATTAGAGATATATTGGCCTTGCCTATTACCGGTATTTGAATGCTTTATTATTCATTCATTTTTCATTTTCTACCATTTCTATTTTTCACACAATGAACATGACATTCATTATTCTCTATCATGAGATCATTCATCATTTTCTATTTTTAATATCTTGTTCGATCTCTTGAGGGGCCTATTTTGTTGGGTCTTTAAATTGGAAGCTTTGATCTTGTCATGATCTTCAAAAGGATTATTAAAGATTACTTGATCTTTTTTATATGTATCTTTTGGATTTTTGACAAATATCTCTCCCTAATCAATGAAATCCTAAATGATATTTTTAAGTTTGTAACAGCTCATGATCTTATGACCTTTTATTCTATGATAATCACAAAAGTCATTTTCATTCCACCAAGCCAATTTGAAAGGCTTGGGCTTGTATGATTTGACCTCTAGTAGTGTATTACACTATTTTGAACCAATTTATTAAGTACAAGCTCGACAGGTTCTCCCAACACAGTATATTTTCACTTTAGATTGTTAGTCCTAGGTGGGCATTGTGATTTTGGTTGAGTTACATTAGCTGAATTGTCATGACTGGTCAGTTGACTTTTACTAGCAGTGACTTGGTCGTAGGACCTTAAAGATAGACCACTGGTTGTGTGTGTTTGATAACTTTGGCATATACTACTCCATCATTTGTGATATTCTTAGTCTTTGAAAAAAATTTGGACTTTTCATTAGATGCATTATTAGGTTTTTGATTAAGGCAAAAACAGGTTTTGAAGGGACCTGAAAACCTTTACAAATAAGTTACACATGATAAATCATTAAATCCCCTCAAAATAGAGCAAACCAAAAAGATAATAGGATTGTCAGGAAAATAAGACAAACAAAGAAACACATAGCCCAACATCAACAAAAAACCAGCAGAGGAACAAAGAAGCACCATTAAAAGGGATGACACTAACCCAGGTTTTGTAAAGTTTCAGCAACTTAAGCTTTCCAGATGGTTAATCTTTTGGGTTGTGTCCTTCAAATCCAGGGTATCCTAAAGCAGGTTAGCAAACTTGTTTTTTGTACTTACCCTATTTCTCTTTCTTGGACTTGAAGTGTCCTTTGTTCTTAGGTCTTTATCCTAGTCCAGGTTTGATAGACTTATAAAGCACTGAGAGGGTGGGTGAATCAGTGACACGAAACAATACCACTTTAAACACTGACCAGTAGATATACTTAAAAAATTTACTCAACACTATGCATGAAATCTAAAATGATATTAAAGAATTCACAATAAGTAAAACATCCACCATAACACAAGTGTTTAAATGTGGAAAACCCAAATGGGAAAAACCACGGTGAGATGGGACTCACAAGTTAACTATTTGCAGTAATAGATAACTGACCAGTTAAGGTCTACAAAAAGTGCTCTGCTACAAGTGAATCCTGTTAAAGATTCCAAAGCTCTGTTAGGATCTATACCCTACTAAAGGTAGCACCCTGTTAGGAGTAACCTCAGTATACAATTTCTGAATCCAAACTAATGGAAAACCTTTTTAAAGGATTTGTACAATGAATCTTGTTAGAGCTTATTCGGTTAGGGGATTTGACTGTTATAGTAACAAGAGGTGGTGTGATCTAGAAGTAGCACAACTTGCTTGAATAGATCCTCTTTTGCACACTCAAAACTGCATCACCAACATACTTTGCAATGCCTTCAACAACTTAACACTGCAATCTTCGCATCAAATCATCTCATGTCATATCTTCCAAATAGCTCATCATAATTTCATTATATAGACATTTAGATTTCATGTTGGCTTGGAAATTGTAGACATCTAAAAATGGTCAACGCTTGCGGAGTCATACTTTAAAATTTGCGCATTGCCTTATTTTAGGGTTTTTGCGTCGCATTAACATTTCTTCTATGTTGCGCACTTGGTCTTTATCATTTGTGAGCATCGAGTCCTTTTGCATTCCTCATTTTTCTCACTTTCTAATTTGGTCTTGTTGATAACAATCTTTAGTTATGATTTTGGTCGATCTTATCTTGTCGCATCAATGTGCGTGCTCATTTATCATCATTTTGGACATCCTCAATCCTAATCGATGATGGAATTAGGGTTTTGTCCTCTTGTCAATCTTGTCACCTTATGATCGATTCATCATCGATCCTTGTCCTCTTGTCAATCTTGTCATCTTGCGATCGATTCATCATCGATCCTTGTCCTCTTGTCAATCTTATCATCTTGCGATTGATTCGCCATCGATCCTCGTCCTTGTCAATCTTGTCATCTTGTGATTGATTTGTCATCGATCCTCATCCTTGTCAATCTTGTCACCTTGCGATCGATTCATCATCGATCCTTGTCCTCTTGTCAATCTTGTCATCTTGTGATCGATTCATCATCGATCCTCGTCCTTGTCAATCTTGTCACCTTGCGATCGATTCATCATCGATCCTTGTCCTCTTGTCAATCTCATCATTTTGTGATCGATTCGTCATCGATCCTTGTCCTTGTCAATCTCGTCATATTGTGATTGATTTGTCATTGATCCTTATCAACTTGTCAATCTTGTCATTTTGTGATCGACTCGTCATCGATCGTTGTCCTTTTCAATCGTGTCAATTTGGATCAATTAGTCATTGTTCCTCGTCAATTGGCACCTATCAATTTGATCTCTTTATCAATCTTGGTCAATTTGTCAATCAATCTCAATCATTTATCAGCATTGGTCCTTTGTCAATCAAAATCATGATCGAATCGACATTAATTTCTTGTTGTCTTGACCTAATTCCTTGTCCTCTTATTTCTAGGGTTTTATGATTTGATCATTAAATCATTTTCTTCTTCTTGGTGGGTTAAATAAATCTATTTATTTAGTCCTAGGTCTTTTCATGAATTAATTAATGGATGAAAACCTATTAATTAATTCACCTAATTTCTATTTCATCTTTTTCCTCAATTTTCCAATTTATTAATTTCTCCTAATTCCTAATTTCTATTTCTCCTATTTTCTTCAATTTTTCAAATTTTTTCCCTAATTTTCTCCTATGTTTATGCTTCCATTTGTTGCAATCATGGAGGCTATTTTCTCTCTTCCCTTTTGTCATGGGAATTGCATTTTTAATTTTGTCATAATTTGTCATAATTGTGTCAATCAATCAATCTTGCATAGAAAATGTCAATCTTGTCATAATTTGTCATATTTGTCATCCTTGATTTGAAATTTCCTTTCAAATCTCTTCATGCTAATCTTGCTATCTCTCTAATTTTTCTATAAATTGGATGATTTTCTTCAATCGAATAAAATCAATCACGCTTCTAGTATCCTTACGTTGCCATTTCATCTTGTCAATCTTGCTTTCATACTATGCTTTTGCACTTGTAGGTGAGATCCACAAACAAAGTAATTTGAAGGAGAAAGAAGGACAATGGAGGAACAATGAAGGAGATACATGCTTTGGTTTGCATTTTATTTTAGTATTTCATCTTCATGCCTTTATTGAATGTTTTTAGGATTTCTTATCATTGCAATCTAGTTTTTGTGGTTGAGCTAGTTTAATATTGCTTTGATGCATTCATTTTCCTATCTACATTTTCTGGTGAACCTGACATCAATCTTAACCCCTTAACCATGCTTTTAGTGCTCTTGAGCTGATTTGCAGGTGAAAAACTCAAGAAACGGGGCAACTCAGAGCTTTCTGGACACTTCTGCGCCTGTGACAAAGCATTATGTGCCTGTGTCAGGGCATCCTGCGCCTGTGTCAAAGAGATCTACCTCTGTGTCAAAGAGATCTATGCCTACGTCAAGGCATTTTGCGCCTATGTCAAGGCATTTTGTGCCTGTGTTGAGACATTTTGTACTTGTGTAAGGCCAGAAATAGAGGTGAAACCAGTGTTTTTACTTGCAAATTACTTTGTTTTCATTCTGTTCTTATATTCTAGTTTTTCTTTGGTACTGATTCTCTGTGCAACACCTTGGCGTTACGTGTGACGAAGACTAAAAATGAAACTACTAACAAATCTTATGCAGGACGCGGTCAAAGACTTTTATTAAAACATCTTGCATGTGATTTTTAAAGTAGTTGCACATTTAATTTATTAAAGGTTAATGAACACCATGCATGCTTTGTTTGCTTTTAGTTTAATTGCATGTTTTAACCCTTAGAATTGGGCCTGCCTCCCGATTTGCCTGGCATTTTGCACAGGCATTGGTGAGAGGGAACGACCCAAAGTGGTGATGGGCTAAAGCCAAGCTCTTCCGAACCACTCTAAATAACTATGGATGCAACGAAATTTGTAGACAATGGGTGTTGGAATGGTATTGCGACAATTTATTCGCTGGATTAATACCCACCCGAACGGATGCCCTTAGTAGAATCTCTTGTTTTTAGATGCCAAAATCCTTCTATCTGTTCGCTCAGGCGTTGTGATACGCACATGCCGAAGACACCTCTCATGTACTCCTCAATTAGAGATAGCAAGTTCTTGGGAAGTGATGCCCCTTGAACTCGAAGCTTGGTATGCCCGAGAAGTGAGTGCACTGTAAGGGGAAGCTAGTGCTACCAAGCGTCTAGCTATCCGGCTGAGTGTTGTATTTCGATTAGAGGATTCAATAGATATTGCCCTTGCCAGCCATAGGATTTGTTGTAAATGTGCTTGATTGTCTTGAGTCAAAGTCAAACAAACATTTTGTCTTCCGTGATTGTCAAAGGTTAAATTAAAAACAAACTTTCAAAAGTGCTCATAATCAACTTGGATTTTCAAAATCAACAACATTCAACTCAAAACACAATCTGAACAAAAGTCCAAATTTGTCCAAGTATTCATCCAACAATTGAACATGGCTTGTCAAAACATTGAATGTCTTTGTTTCAAAATTCATGTCACTTTAGGCTAGGTTTTGCATAGTCCCCCTTAGGTCCTAAGGCATATTGTCATCTCCTTTCATTTTAGTCCTTTTCATTGCAAGCGTCCTCATTTTGCACTTAGGTCCAAGATCATTCTCCCTAATTTTACATTTCATTGTCATATCCAAGCTAGATTTCCATTTAGGTGACATTCGTGCATTATCCTTGTCATGCTAAAATTAGGTCTTGCATAGATTGCATTTTGCATATTCCAAGTCATTGGTCTTCTCATATCCTTATCATTGTATTGTCATCTTGTCTTGGCTTCATCTTGTCATATCATATCCTTAGATCATTTTCATGTCATATCCTAAGTCATTTTCATAATCATTGCCTTCTTGCATTTAGTCTCAAAAATTTGGTTTGTCAAACTTGAAAAATCAAAACTTTGGATGATACCCTAAGTTGTTGTTAAGAAGTCTTGACCTTGTCTAAAATTTGTCCTTTCATTAATATCATTTTTGTCAAACCTAGCTTAGTATCCAAGCATATAGGTGAGACATTGTCAATTTGTCCTATTTTCATTTGGTCCTTTGTCCTTTAAGGTCTTGGCTTCATTTCAACTTCCCATGGTTGAGTCTTTAGGTTTGCATTCCAAAAAAGCTTGTCCAAATCTTGAAAAACAACAAAACATAGGTTGCATTCTTGCCATAGATTGCATTTTCATTTATTTAGGTTGCATTTAGTTGCATATCATACATCATCCTTTTAAAATCAAAAAAATCCCAAAAATATTGCATTTGCATAGTGACATGCCTGTTGAAACAAGGTCAAAGTCTAAGAAGATGGGTGAACCAATATATCAACCCATGGACAACGTATCAAACTCACAGTTTCAACCTAGTCAAACATTACACATTGAAGGTTCATCAAACACATCATTACCACAGTATCGAATGGTTCAACTTGGACCACCTCCACTATATGAGCCAGTGTTTGTACCCATGAAACTGGGATATGGAAGTGTTCCACCAACGCCAAGGGAAAATGCACCTTTTGACTGGAATCAACCGAACATGCAAGATGAAATTCAAACTCAAACATTACATGAGGAACAAACTCTTTCACAAGGATTTGGCTCAGATCAAGGCATTCAACAAGAAACAAATCCAAATATTTTACCAGATTCTTCATCAGATTCTGATGCTTCTTAAAGATCCGAAGTTGACAAAAAAGATGGATAAATTCTTGAACAAGGTCTTTAAGATTTTTCCACAAAAATATCTTGATATGATGAGTAATGTGACCTCCTCAAATGACCAAACTAATGTGCAAAAACAACAAGGCGGTGATTTGTTAAGTTTCTCTCCACATCCAAATGAAGAAAATGTACAACAAGAACCTCAACACACATTGTTGAGTAAGCGTGTTTCACAAACCTTGACAGTGACTATTGCACAAAAATCAACATTTGAAACAATAAACAATCCATTGTTTACTGCAACACCTTTAACATAAGATCAAATGATGGCCACACAAATGTCGACATTTGTACCTCAACAAGAAGTGATTCCTCGCATGCCTAAAATTGGATCCAAATCTAAGATGCAAGAAAGCTTTACGACTGGAATGCTTGATCTTCTGAATGTTCAAAAAAATTCTACAATGCAACAAAGTTCATACATCTCGTCGAGCTCAATATGTTTGGCAAACACTCAAGTACCCGTTACGCAAAATATTGTGACAAATCCTTTGATAGTGGCAACACAAAAGGCCACAAATAGTGATGTTCACCAACAACAAATGTTGCAACAATTGAGAAATACACAAAAAGCACAATCGAACGCGCAAACACGAAATGCACAACAACAACAATATCACATTCAACAACAAGTGGCAACGTCTTCCGCACCATTACAAGTCAATTTAAACTTGCAACCGCCATGATGGATTGGACAAACAACACAACAAGTCAATGCAAGTGTCATACCCCATCTAAAGGAGAAACAACAAAAACCTCCCAAACAAAGTTTTTTGCAAATGATGGGATTTACATCAGGACAACAACAATTGGTACAAAGTCAACAAATGCCGATTCATCAGCATCAACAACAACATGTATCTCAATATGTGCGAGGACAAACCAGTTATCATACATCACAACCACCATTGATGTCCGTGCAATATCAACAACACCCTCAATTGCAATATCAACCAAGGCTACCAATGATGATCCCATCACAAGAAACACCGCAATAGGGTCAATGTCAAGGCATGGCACAACCACAGCAACAAAAGCTATATCAAGAACTTTATATGCCAGAGACACCAAAGATAGCAATTTTAGAACATCAACAGCCAATGGAGAACATGATGTATCGACAAAGAGTATACCCAAGAATGAATGATGAACTTCCAAAATATTTGATATCTGACACAGTTGCGCAATAGCTTGAGAAGTTACAATGACAAATCGAAGCATTGCAAACCAAAGAGGCAAAGAAATTATACACCAATCAAGATTTATGTCCTAATCCATTTGACAAGAGCTTGTACATGCCTCCCTTTCCTAAGAATTTTGAGGCACCTCATTTTGAGAAATATAAAGGAACAGGCAACCCGAAAGACCATATACGAGCATTTTTTGCAGCATGTACTGAAGTGAGCTATGAGGAAACATATTTGATGCGCTTATTCATGCGAAGTCTCACAAGACAAGCCATGGATTGGTATTCACATTTGCCAGGGAACATAAAGACATGGCCGGAATTGGCTCAAAAGTTTATATCCCACTTTGTATTCAACATTGACACTGAAGTGACCATGTCAGATTTATGCAACACAAAGCAAAAGCAAGGTGAACCATTAGTGAGTTTCTTACAAAGATGGCGAAGCTTATATAGTCGTTCTTCCCTAGATATACCTGAAGAACAACAAGTGAACTTGTTTATTCAAAATTTGGTCCCAGAAATGATGTACGAGCTTAAACTAAAAAGTCCTAGTACCATTGAGAAGCTCATTAAGAAAGGGATGAACATTGAAAATGCTCTTGTGGCTAAGGGACTCATTAAGCTCAACAAAGACAGTGACAACACAAACAATTCAGGGGAGAAAAATAGATTTTGGTACAAAAACAAGAATGTCACTAATGATGGAGTTGTCGACGCAAGAGCGGTGAATGCAAATCAACCCAAGTTCACAATAAAGAAATTGAGTGCTCCTAATATGTCGGCTATGCAACAAAATTAGACACAAGCAAGCAATGTTATTCAATAGCCGCAACACCAACAGTATAATCAACAACAAGGTCAACAACAAAACCAGCAGCAAAAACCTTTTAGATCAAGGGATGGGCCTCCTCAACAATTTATGCCATTGGGAGAGCCTATTGAGTCAGTAATGAAACAATTAATACAAGCAACTTTTATCAAGTTACTAGATATCAAGGAAGAACCATTGGTAAAGCTGCATTGGTGGAATGATAATGCATATTGTGAATACCATCGGTCAAAAGGACATAAAACCGCATCGTGTTTTCAATTGAAACATATGATTCAAGACTTGTTAGATCAAGGATTAATTGAGGTAGACCCACCCAACGCGACTTCTAACACTGATCATACAATTTTCAAAACTCCTTTTCTTGATTATGACAAGGGTAAAGCATCTTCTTCAAACTCTACCCAAACAGCGAATCTTAATTATGTAAATAATGGTTATAACAATGTCATCAATTGTTTTCAAGCATCAAATGAGTATGTTTACACCATAAGAATAAAGGGACAAGATCCTTCTTGTGTAGTCACCACTCGTCGATCCAAAATAGTCCTGAAAGGAGCTCCTACAATTCCTCCCAAATCAACTCCTACGAGTCAATATAATCTCCTAGATCATCTGGGAAAGACATCTGCACAAATATCAATTCTTGAGTTGTTGAAAATGTCCCCTATGCATCGTGCAATCCTAGATAAAGCTTTAACTGAGTCCACTATCCCGACAGACATTGATGTTGACTAGTTTCAAGCCCAAATTGGACATCTAGTTGTTTCCCAACACGTCACCCTTTCTGATAACAATATTTCTCCTGATAAGCTCCCTCATAATGATCCTTTACATCTTGAAGTCTTTGTCCATAATTGCAAGATCCGACGAGTCTTGATAGATGGCGGAGCAGGTCTTAACATCTATACCTTGAGAGTGGTCATTGGTCTTGGTTATATAGAAAATGACATTGATTCTTCCAGAAAAATAACAATCAAAGCATATGATGATGTTGAGCGTCCATCTAAAGGGGTAATTTCATTGCCTATCAGAGTCGGTCCAATGATAGAAAACACTTTCCTGCAGGTCCTAGACCTCAATCTCCCTTACCATATGATTCTTGGTCATCCGTGGATCCACACAATGAAAGCAGTTCCATCTACTTATCATCAGTGTTTAAAATATCCTTACAATGGGACTGAAATAACAATTCTAGGAGATCGTAATCCATTTCAATTTTGTGCTAATCTAAAGGATTCCCTGCAGCGACAAGTCCCAGTCAATAGAGAGGCCCACTCACATAATTATGTGGATCCTAATGAGTTGTTAGATGCTGTCAAAGGAAAATTGAAGATACAGGACCAAGGATGTGAAGAGTATTCAATGGCTCAAACATTCCTTATTGGGAATTTACCAATATCTCCAAAATCACATGGTAAACCACATTTGTTGCAAAAGGAACCTAAGATAGTCATTCAATATCAACCCCCCACTACATTTACAAGATGGGGTGAACTTGACAAGGAAACTTTGGATGATGATGTCATAGATTGGCTTTATAAGGATCCAACTGAGACACCACCTGTCAGGTTGCCAGTGGAGCGGTATGGCAAAGGGTTTGCTATGCTACAGAAAAAGGGATATAATGGTTGCAGTGGTTTGGGCCCTGACAAGAAAGGAAGACTAGAACCTATTATACCCAAGATGTGACATCCAACTTTAGGATTAGGTTTTGTACCATTGCGAATTGGAACCTCATCTACCAAAGTGACCACGTGCAGAAAGGGGCATGACTCTGATGATGAAACAACACCTGAGGATACCCAACCTGAAACTGATTCCATTGAATGGGAGTGGAGTTCTTTTTCTTCTAGCTCCTATGCCCTTGAAAATTTTTTCCTTGACCCTGATGATTTTCCCATGGAAGACAAACATGAAATAACTCCCCCTCCCAGAACGTGTCCTAATGCTTGGATAGAGTCATTCTGGGACCCAAGCTCTGAATCAGATACAAGCAGTTCATACAGTGATACCATGGACATTTTTATCCTTACCATCTCAGCCCTAACTCTCCCTGAAACTAATGATGACATGCTCCTTGTCTATCCACAGCTTATCCAACAGGACCAACAAGAACCACTCAAATTGGATTGTTTTCAAAATGATGAAGCAATTGCAGAATTCCTTGGACTATGGGAAGGCATACCATGAGGTGATCATAAGGTAGGGTTTGCTATTGATATAGATTCTACAGCATATTTTGGGGAGTCAACTCCATCTTCTAGTCATAAAAATGAAAAAGAAAAAGTAAAAAATCAAAAGAATAGGTCTTTGAGTGAAAACCGTAAGGCACTCTCTGATCATGAAAAAGTAAAAATAAAAGATGTACCTGCGGGTGAAAACCTCTCTGAGGCACCCAAAGGTGGAAGATTGGACATACCCTCGTCAAGTCAAGATAAATCAACATTGCTTGTGGAAATGACCGAAGAGATAAATTTGGGTACACCTGACAACCCTAAGGTCATTCATTTTGCTGCTTCTCTATCAAAACAAGAAAGAATAGATTTTGTCAATTTCTTTCTCGAGAAAAAGATCAATTTTGCATGGTCTTATGCAAATATGCCCGGCCTTGATCCTGAATTAGTCCTTCATCACTTGCCATTAAAACCAGATACCAAGCCCGTCAAACAAAAAATCAGAAAGATGCATCCCCAGGTGGCTCTCTTGGTCAAAGTGGAACTCAAAAAATTATTAGACGTGGGCTTTATTAGACTAATTGATTATGTAGATTGGATTTCAAATTTGGTACCAGTTAGCAAAGTAACTAGGGGCATCAGAATCTATATGGATTTTAGGGATCTTAATAAAGCATGCCCTAAAGATGACTTTCCACTGCCGAATATAGACATCATAGTTGACATGACTGCTGGATATGAGATGCTATCATTGATGGATGGTTTTTCTAGATATAATCAAATTCATATTGCTCCTGAAGATCAACATAAGACTGCATTCACATGTGCTTGGGGTACCTACTGTTGAAATGTGATACCCTTTGGCCTTAAAAATGTTGGAGCAACATATCAAAGAGCTATGACAACAATTTTTCATGATTTTATGCATACTTTGCTGGAAGACTATGTTGATGACCTATTATGCAAATCCATCACAAGAGATAGTCATCTAGCCATCCTTGGCCTAGTCTTTGATCGAATGGAAACCTACAAGCTCAGACTCAACCCAAAGAAATGTGTCTTTGGTGTCACAGCCGACAAATTATTAGGGTAAATTGTTTCTCATAGAGGCATCGAAGTAGACCCCGAAAAAGTTAAAGCAATAATGGATATGCCTCCTCCTTCCAATCTCCGTCAACTAAGAAGTCTACAAGGGAAGCTATAGTCAATCCGCCAGTTTATAGCTCAATTGGCAAACAAATGTCATCCCTTCCAACATTTATTTCATAAAGGTGTCACTTTTAAATGGACTGAGCAATGTTAATCAACATTTCAAACTCTCAAGGATTATCTGCTATCGCCACCTATTCTAATGCCTCCTATAGAAGGGAAGCCATTCATATTGTATATCTTTGCAACTGAAACGGCACTGGGAGTTCTCTTAGCCCAATAGGATGAGAAAGGCAAAGAACGGGCTATTTATTATATCAGTCGGACACTAGTGGGCTATGAACTGAATTACTCAACTATTGAACGGGAATGTTTAGCAGTGGTATTTGCAACATAGAAGCTTCAACACTATATGTTAAATCATCAGACATTGTTAGTTGCAAAAATTGATCCCTTGAAATACTTGCTTAGCAAGGCAGCTTTGATAGGTCACCTAGCAAAGTGGGTTATGATCCTCAGTGAGTTTGATGTTGAGTACATTGAGAGAAAGGCAATAAAAGGACAAATCATAGTGGATCAACTTGCAGAGGCACCTATTCATGATGATCATCCAATGTTGACGGATTTTCCAGATGAATCAGTCTTTGCTATCACATCTTCTAATGAATGGAAATTATATTTTGATGGATCCCATACCAAATTTGGGTCCGGAGTAAGTATATTGTTTGTCACCCTTCAAGGTGATGCTATTCCCAAATCCTACAGAATAACTTTCCATTGCACCAATAATATTGTAGAATACGAATCTCTGGTCACAGGACTCTGAGTAGCGATCCACTAGAACATCACACATTTGCAAGTCTATGGAGATTCCCAATTAGTCATCCATCAAGTGAATGATGACTATGAAACAAAAGATGAAAAGCTTATTCCCTACAAGCATATGGTAGATTTCTTCAAGACAAAATTTATGGCTATCCATTTCAGTCAAGTTCCAAGAATTCAAAACAAGTCAGCAGATACGATGGCAACTATTGTTTCCATGTTAAATATGCCCCACAATATGGACAAATGTGAATTTTTGGTCGAACAATTACTTGTCCCTTCTTTTGAAATTCTGACAGTAGATGTGATGTGTGTTCTTGTTGGTCCTAATTCCCCGTGGTACAATGACATCTATCAATATTTGAAATCCCAAACCTTACCACCTAACCTTTCCTCTAACCAACGTCGAGCCTTCATCCACCAGACTGCCAAATATGTCATCATCGCAGACACCCTTTACCACCATTCCTTTGACCACACCCTCCTCAGGTGTTTGGATTCTGATGAGGCACAAACAACTTTACACGAGGTTCATGATGGTATATGTGGGGGCCATTTCAATGGTCTGAGTCTAGCTAAAAAGTTGATTCATGCTAGGTATTATTGGCTCACTATGGAAAAGGATGCTCATGATTTTGTCAAGAAATGCTACAAATGCCAAATCCATAGAAATTACATTCATGTGCCAGCTCAAGAACTTCACTCCATCATATCTCCGTGGCCCTTTTCTCAATGAGGATTGGATCATATTGGCAAGATTCACCCAACATCTGCAAATGGACACAAATTCATCATCACGGCCACAGAATACTTTACAAAATGGATCGAGGCTATCCCCATGACCTATATCACTGGTGTTCAAATTTCAAAGTTTCTACTGAATTATATCATATGCAGATATGGGGTTCCCCTTGCAATTGTCACAAATAATGGCCGTCCATTTAAAAATAAAGATGTCAAGGAACTCTATGAAAAATTTCGCATCCAACACCGTTTCTCCAGTCCTTATTATCCACAAAGTAATGGTCAAGCCGAAGCATCAAATAAAACCATCATTAAGATCCTGAAAAAGGTTGTCAATGATGCTAGTCAAGATTGGCATGTATAGTTGAATCCAGCACTATGGGCTTATCGCACTTTCATCCGCACACCTACTGGTGCAACACCTTATTCCTTGGTGTATGGTGCGGAAGCCATTTTACCCTTGGAAGTGGAAATTCTCTCTTTGCGTGTTTCCCTGCAGCATTTGATTGATGATGAGATGCACAGAGTCTCTCGGTTGCATCAGCTTGAGATGTTAGATGAGAAACGTCAGACAACCCTGACACATTTGCAGGCATATCAAAACCGTCTCTGTCACTCTTATAATAAGAAGGTCAAAGGGTGACACTTCGAAGTGGGAGATTTGGTCTTAAAGGTGAACCCAAAGAATTCACAATCTACTAACATCATCAAAGGAAATTTTGAACCTAATTGAGTTGGGCCTTTCATAGTTACTACAGCCTATGGCTCGGGGGCATATCAGCTTGCAACCCCAGAAGGTGAACCTTTGTCAGATCCTGTAAATAGAATGCACCTTCAAAAGTACTGGACATAGTTTTCTGTTAGCAGTTCTTCAAATATGATCCTGAAAAAATACAAAAAAATTAGAAAGCTCAAAAAAAAATACAAAAAAAATAAAAATAAATAAAAAATCAAAAAAAAAAAAAAGTGAAAAAGAAAAAAACAAACAAAAGTAAAGAAAAATAATTCACCCTCTAGTGAAAACCTGGCAAACAGGCGCTTTAGGCGAGTACCATGGTGAAAACCTGGCAAACAAGCGCCATGTGTAGAAGATTATTGCTCTGTCATCTATCATGACCCCTAGCTATACCTTCTCCCCACAAATTTATCACGCTTATCCTTGTCCTGACCCAATGTTCTGTTCCAGGCTTGTGAGTGGTCAACATCATTGTCTTGCATACTCAGGTTTCCAGTCCTTGTGCATATGTTTCAGTCCTGGTTGTTGTATATATTTTTCAAATGTTCATTGGGTGCATGCCCCTTGTCATGATCAATTACTGGAACTCTCAAATCACATAAAGTCCTGAAATAATCCAAAAAAAAAAAATCAAATAACGTCCTGAAATAATCCAAAAAAATCAAATAAAGTCCTGAAATAATCCAAAAAAAATCAAATAATGTCCTGAAATAATCAAAAAAGAAATTTGAAAAAGGTCCTGAAATAATCCAAAAAAAAATCACATAACGTCCTGAAATAATCAAAAAAATTGAATAATGTCCTGAAAAAAATCCCTAAAAATTGAATAATGTCTTGAAAAAAATCCCTAAAAATTAAATAAAGTCCTGAAAAATGAACAAAAAAATTTTCAAAACATCAAAATCCAAAAAAAATTCCCTTGGCATTTTGCATTTTGTCAATAAATGGTACCCTCTATGCATAGACAGATCGTTGAGCATACATCCAACGACAAATCGATCAAACATTTGTGTAGACAACAAACAGATAACATGTTACAACATTGTGCTTTAATGAAATCACGCATTAACAGATGAACTTTTCAATCAAACTAGACATGCAAACTGATCAAAATTGTCATATCAATCATTCAACATCAATATCATTTGTCCTTGTCACTATTATCATGGGTCTTATATAGGGTGTGGTATACTCGAAACCAAACGGTGTCCTGTCTTAGACGGGGTACCGCATTCCCTGAAACCAGACAACATGATCATTCTTGTTTTCCACCTTTGACAATGGCGATCAGACTGTTTGTTTGACTTGGTTGAATTTGTGCATCTTATATTTTTACTGATTTATCTTTGGTTTTGATCATGTTCCTATGTTGCTCAAGGATGTCACTGAGTGATTTAGAGTGACCGGGATAGTTCATGGTCCCTTTCCTTTTTTGTGGTGTTTGTTGTTTATGGAATGTTTTTCACAAACTAGGACAACTATATCATTCGGTGTCTGTGATAAGTACGTTCGCTTTGTGAATGTTGCACATACCTCGACCCTTGATGTATGCACCCTAGGATGCTTCACTCATTCCTTGTGTGCGATGTGTCTGTCTTTTGCAAAAGGGGTTGCTTTTTAGCTCTGGCCTTCAATGCCATGATGCTCTGCATCCGCTTTGCTACATTAAATAAAGGTTCTCACCTACTTCTGTGCATTGGTGAAAGCAAGTTTTTCTTCATCTCTAACTATCCTTTGTCTAATTTCTTCTTACTAACATTTCTTCCATCAGTTTGGGCAGTCAGTTCGGTCTAGTTCTCCGATCTCCAAAAACATAAGCTGCATCTTGCATTCATTGATTAGTACCTTTGCATTATATCAAGTCCATACAAAAACATTTTATCTATTTCATATTATAAATGCATCAAAAACAAATAAAAATATATTCATACATGTTCCACAATGGTACATAAATAGTGCATAAGCCATCCATACATGGAAAGTACACATCAGCCATGACACATTGCATTCCATCATATAGCTGCATATCATATCATATATCAAAACAATATCGGAGTACAAAATTGGACTATCTTTCCTATGTATGGCCCGTAGGCTGAGTATATAATGTCAAACTATATATGTCTCTATCATAAGGAGCACATGCCTCTATCACTGGGTGCTCCCTTTGTCCTCCTCATCCCTGTCATGTCTCAAAGATGATGTCCCTCCTATCCTCGGTCCTAGTTGTGGTGGTCTCATAGGTCCACTCACCCCCATACTACTAACTGACCTCTGAGAGTGTGGCTTGCTCTCTGTCCTCGACCGTGACCGATATGTCGCTGCTCTCTGCTCTGGTGGAACTGCACTCTCATATAGTGTCCTCAACTGGCGCATCTCATCTTCAGTCTCTACCAACATCTGTGCCATCTCACATGCACTGGCATCCCTAAGTGACCCAATATACTCTATCACTCTCTACTCTGCTTGTTGTGCTTGAGCTATTGATGTATCCCGAGCCGCTGTCAATCTGGCTATCTTTGCTCTGAACTGATCCTGCTCTGTCCTCAAGATAGCATTCTGTCTCTCTAATGTGGCAATGTAATCATGTTGACTTGCTATGGTGGCCCTACATGTCTACATCTCCTCTATGCTTGATGTCTCTTGCCCTATGGGTATATCCTACAATACCTCATGATCTACCGGATCTGAGTCATCTCACTGCATGCACCTAGGACTCTCCTCATCCCCCTCATCCTCATCCCCCTCATCCTCATCATCTTCCCCCTCATCATCTTCATCCTCATCATCTCCCTCCTCATCATCTTCCCCCTCATCATCTCCATCCTCATCATCTTCCCCCTCATCTCCATCCTCATCATCTCTCTCCTCCTCTCCAGCGAGTGGGAAGTCCTCCTATCTCCTAGGTACCAGAATATCAGGATCCGTCAATGGCATTGGCTGTTGTTGTGCAAACCATCGCTCATACTCCTCTATCATCCCAGCATCCACAACATCTAATCTCCAATCCCACTATCTCCGTTGTAGCTGTGTGAAGTTGGTATATGCTATGTGTGGTTGAATCATCCTCCCCCATTGACTCATCTCTCTGTGAGATCGGGCAAAGTGTGCAGTCCCTATCGATACATCCTGTCTCTCTCCAAACTATCGTCTGACTCTCTCTAGCAGGTACATCTCAATCACTCTCTGGCGGTTCACTGGTCGCTCAATCAGGTATCTCTCCTGTCTGCAATACGGTAGCTCATCACTATCATCTGACCATCTAGGGCAATCAAGATATGGCCTCCATGTGAAATCTCTCAATCTGTCTAGCTCATGTCACCAATACAGTATGTATCCAAAGATGTGGTACTACCTATCTCTCTGCAATCGGTCGACATATGGCTATGTGCTCAAATGCCCATACCTGTAATAGTGTGACCCCACAGCTCAAAGTCTGAACCCTCTCATATGCTATTTGGTGCAACTGAAAATATAGCATGGCAAACACACATGGTCCCCATGCGTATATAGTCCCCTTTGTCACCATCCGCTCTAGCACTCTTCCCCATCCAATAGGGAATCCATATCCTCGTCTATCCACTGCTAATAGGAATGCTATAACCATGGCTATCACCACATATCGCTGATTGTACTCTGTTGCCATGGTCTCCCAGTGGATCTCCCTCTCTACGATATCAAGGTCATCTGCGTCGCACTCAAATAATCTACACAATGAGTCTCTCCCTATTGCTGGGTCATATACCACCATCTCCCCATGAATCAGAATGCGGAGGATATGCCACACATCCTCTAGTGTCATCGTTGCCTCTCCAGTCCGTAGATGGAATGACGAAGTCTCTGAATGCCATCGCTCTGCCAGTGCAATGAGCAGTCCTGTGTTTGCCCTAATCTCGGGCATGTATGTCATGTAGTATAATCCTAGTCCTGCTATTGTATCTCTGTTCGTGCTCCTGAGTCTATGTCACAACATGAAGCAGTCGGGTCTGTTCTCTCGTGTAATCAATGGATACTGTCGACTCTGCATCACAATTGGGGCACAAATTTGTCAGTTTTAGGGTTTTCTCCTAAGGGCTGAATTTCCTTGTTTCCTACACCAATCAGGGTTTTTCTTATCTATTTTGACCTATCCTACCCTTATCCCCCTTTTTGGGATCATCTGCACGCTGTTTTCGGTCAAATTCGGGTCCTAAGTGCACAACTGCACCTGTGCAGTATCAAGTTGCGCCTGTGTACCTTACACAGGCACAGAACCTGTTTACACAGATGCAAAACTCTCTTTTTCTTTCCTTTGTGGGCCTTGCAATGTCCTGCAAGCAAGCAAAATTCATGAAATGTGACATATGGGTTTTTGAGCTACATACTGCTACTCCCGTGTCATCTAGTCATCTGTAGGTGCGTACACGTTCCCCAAGGTGATCTGCCATTGGAATGTTCACCATCTCTATGCAAGGGTCCTTTTCCAGAGCAACAATTCCTCCACTTTGGCCAGTGCAAATGAACTCTTTTCATTCTCTTTGTCTACTATATAGCTCTTTGTCAATACCTAGATGGACATGCATCCTCTCCATCTTATGCTGGTCGCGGTCTTTTGCACCTTCCACTACTTGTAATTTGTGCATCCGACCTCCAATTTTTTATCCGTTCGAACCTATCATCTTTTGTCATTCTTATTGATCAATTGGCCTCTTTTCTGGATTTTTCTGGCCAATTCCTCAAGGGGGCATGCATATGTCATTGTCATTGTCTGGGGAATTTTCATTATTGTTCTTTGAAACAATGCTTAAAATCACATTGTCTCAAAGAGGGGCAAAATGTAGACATCTAAAAATGGTCAACGCTTGTGGAGTCATACTTTAACATTTGCGCATTGCCTTATTTTAGGGTTTTTATGTTGCATTAACATTTCTTCTATGTTGCGCACTTGGTCTTTATCATTTGCGAGCATCGAGTCCTTCTTCTGCATTCCTCATTTTTCTCACTTTCGAATTTGGTCTTGTCGATAACAATCTTCAGTTATGATTTTGGTCAATCGTATCCTATCGCATCAATGTGCATGCTCATTTATCATCATTTTGGACATCGTCAATCCTAATTGATGATGGAATTAGGGTTTTGTCCTCTTGTCAATCTTGTCACCTTGCGATTGATTCATCATCGATCCTTGTCCTCTTGTCAATCTTGTCATCTTGCGATCGATTCGTCATCGATCCTTGTCCTCTTGTCAATCTTGTCATCTTGCGATCAATTTGCCATCGATCCTCGTCCTTGTCAATCTTGTCATCTTGCGATCGATTCGTCATCAATCCTCGTCCTTGTCAATCTTGTCACCTTGCGATCAATTCATCATGGATCCTTGTCCTCTTGTCAATCTTGTCATCTTGTGATCGATTCATCATCGATCCTCATCCTTGTCAATCTTGTCACCTTGCGATCGATTCGTCATCGATCCTTGTCCTCTTGTTAATCTCATCATTTTGCGATCAATTCATCATCAATCTTCATCCTTGTCAATCTTGTCATTTTGTGATCAATTTGTCATTGATCCTTATCAACTTGTCAATCTTGTCATTTTGTGATCAATTTGTCATTGATCCTTATCAACTTGTCAATCTTGTCATTTTGCGATCGATTCGTCATCGATCGTTGTCCTTTTCAATCATGTCAATTTGGATCAATTAGTCATTGTTCCTCGTCAATTGGCACCTATCAATTTGACCTCTTTATCAATCTTGGTCAATTTGTCAATCAATCTCAATCATTTATCAGCATTGGTCCTTTGTCAATCAAAATCATGATCGAATCGACATTAATTTCTTGTTGTCTTGACCTAATTCCTTGTCCTCTTATTTCTAGGGTTTTATGATTTGATCATTAAATCCTTTTCTTCTTCTTGGTGGGTTAAATAAATCTATTTATTTAGTCCTAGGTCTTTTCATGAATTAATTAATGGATGAAAACCTATTAATTAATTCACCTAATTTCTATTTCATCTTTTTCCTCAATTTTCCAATTTATTAATTTCTCCTAATTCCTAATTTCTATTTCTCATATTTTCTTCAATTTTTCAAATTTTTCCCCTAATTTTCTCCTATGTTTATGCTTCCATTTGTTGCAATCATGGAGGCTATTTTCTCTCTTCCCTTTTGTCATGGGAATTGCATTTTTAATTTTGTCATAATTTGTCATAATTGTGTCAATCAATCAATCTTGCATAGAAAATGTCAATCTTGTCATAATTTGTCATATTTGTCATCCTTGATTTGAAATTTCCTTTCAAATCTCTTCATGCTAATCTTGTCATCTCTCCAATTTGTCTATAAATTGGATGATTTTCTTCAATCGAATAAAATCAATCACGCTTCTAGTATCCTTACGTTGCCATTTCATCTTGTCAATCTTGCTTTCATACTATGCTTTTGCACTTGTAGGTGAGATCCACAAACAAAGTAATTTGAAGGAGAAAGATGGACAATGGAGGAACAATGAAGGAGATACATGCTTTGGTTTGCATTTTATTTTAGTATTTCATCTTCATGCCTTTATTGAATGTTTTTAGGATTTCTTATCATTGCAATCTAGTTTTTGTGGTTGAGGTAGTTTAATATTGCTTTGATGCATTCCATTTTCCTATCTATAGAAATTATATCACAATTTCCTAGGTGTAGTGTATCTAGACAATCAAACATAACTCATCACAAATTACCACCAAAATTTGTCGGTTAGTGTAACTCATCACACAATCAATCAATATCGGTTGGAACACCGATACCGGTTAGAACACCGATACTGGTTAGAGTTAACCTCTTTCAACATGTAAATTGATTGTCCTACATTGCTTCTTTCATGGTCTTTGCTAGATCTTCAGGTTGATGACAAGTTATTTCCTGCATATACCGATTGTCTCCATGTACCAGTTTGACACATTATAAGCATGGATTATTCCTCCTTATAATATGGTGGACCAGAATATGATGTAGATAGGCAAAGGTATAATATGCATATTGATTAGTAGATATTTTCTGACCAAGAAAGGGAAAACAAGGAGTATAGACAGGTGTCTATGGTAGGGTATCAAGAGGATCAAACATAATTAAGGAGGCCAACTGAAGAAGAAATAAAATTATTGACATTTGCAGCAGTAGCTCAAGTAAGGAGCAATTATAATCTCAAGAACATAAGTATTAATCCTGACCAAGGGACACCAGTCAAAATGTTTGTGAAAGATAAAGTTGTTGTTGGGTCAAATCCTCAGACTACCAAACAAAATGAAGATAAGAAAGTACATCCAAAAAATTCTTAGAAATATGTCCCAAAGGAAACAGCAATGGATAGAAGTAAAATGCCTCAAAATCCCTAGCAAAAGAAACAAAGTATCAAAAAAGAAGAATCATGTTGAGCATAAGGTAAGTTGGGGTGATAAAAATGTAGCTCCCCTTCATTTTATATAATGCAAGATCTATCCCAAATCAAAATGTCAATCCCATTGCTATAAATGATGAAACTTTATGAACATAGGAACATTGTTGTTAAACTAATTTCTAGTGTATCCCATAAATCTGAAGCTCCTCTGAATAAGGTAGATGGTGAACATGAAAGAAAGGGTAAAAATAAAAATGAAAGGGTATTGATGAAAACCTCTGAGGTGTATTTAGGGGATACTCTAACAAGGGACCCTACACAAATTGACCCTTTTTATACTACCCTACTGATAAATAACAAGTTAGTGAAAAATTGTATGATAGATTTAGGAGCTGCAATAAATATGTTGTTTGTAGTGATGAAGGAATTAGGATTGTGGGTGAATACTGCCTATGGAAAATGCTATGCCATGGATAACCAATTTGTTCCAATCATTGCCGTAATGTGGCATGTGGAGCTTAGGATAGCATCATATATAAGATTGATATTACAATGGTGGATACTCCCCCATATTATGGAATGCTCCTTTCTAGGCAATGAATAATTGCAGTCAGAGGAAATGTTTAGTTGGATTTATCTTATGCAACAATATCAGTAAATGGAAAGGATGTTAAATTATATAGGGAGCCTAGAGTTGAACATATAATCAGAAATGTTGACCCCAATCAGATGAATTTATTTTGTAAAGTTGACTTAGGAAGTTTCAGGATTGAACCCTCATATCCGTAACACATAAATACTCATCCAATGGATTAATAATTATTGTCAGATGAAGAGGGTGTGTGTCTCATGTATTTCGATGATGCCTGCAGTAGAGAAGAAAATGGAGCAGGTGTAGTCTTCATTGCTCCAAGTAGTAAAACATTCAAATACTCATTCTTGTTATCATTTGAATGTACAAACAACATAGTTGAATATGAAGCATTAATGTTAGGATTAAATCTAGCTATAAAATATGGTATAAAATTACTAAGTGTTTTTGGAGATTCAAAGCTTATAGTATCATTGGTCAGATCTAAGTACTCTTGCAAAAATAAGAGGTTGATGCAGTATAAACTTGCAATATGGGATTCAGTAGAAATGCTAGATGCATTTTCAATTGAATGGGTGGATAGATAAAAAAAAATGGTAGATTTCTTAGCTAATATTGTTCTGAGACAAAATGACTTAACCCTTGCTAGCATTACTCAGGTGAAGATTAAAGCAAGACCTTCAGTACCGGATAATGTGTACAGTTGGCAGGCATTTAATGATGATGATGACATATTAAAGTTTTTGTAGTGTATGGATCAGTATGAGTCTCAGGAGATAGATTGTAATGCTCTATTCGATGTGGTGGGTGGCAAAGAAACCATTTTTGGGAATGAGATAGTGAAGTTAAAAACAAATAAAATACCCAAGGGACTGGTATCCCTAAAGAGAGTATTTGATGGGAATGATAAAATGAATGCAAAAGTTGTCCCTATTAATAATGGAGACTTGGAAGTGGTAAATTTGGGTATAGATAATTCTCCCAAGAAGGTGTATATTGGTAGAAAGATTAGCCCAAAAGTCAAACAGATGATCATAGACCTTTTGAGGAAGTACAAGCATTTATTTGCTTGGTCATATGATGATTTAAAGGCTTATAGAGAAGATCTTTTCCAGCATGAGATACCGATGAAACCTGATGCTAAACCTTTCAGACAAAAATAGAGGCCTATTAATCCTACATTAACTCCAAAACTATAGGAAGAGTTACAAAAACTCAGGGACGGTGGCATTATAAAAATAGTTAGGCATTCATCCTGGGTATCAAATTTAGTTCTCGTAATAAAAAAATAATGGAGATATAAGGTTGTGTGTAGAATTTAGAAATCAAAATATATCATCCTTGAAAGACAAATATCCTCTACCAAATATGGAGGCTTTTTTACAAAGGGTAACCGGATATGAATTATTGTCCATGACGGATGGATTTTTCAAGGTACAATCAAGTCAGGGTTAAGGAGTCTGAACAGTACGAAACAATATTCACCACTCCTTGGGGAACATATGTTTATGTCAGAATTCCCTTTGGTCTCACTAATGTTGGCACAACATTTTAGAGAGTAATGGACATAGCTTTTGCTGATTTGATTAATATCATCATGGTGGTATATCAGGATGACCTGACTACATACTCCAAGAAAGTTGAAGATCACTACTCACACCTAGAGAAAATATTTAATATAACACTAGAATATGGTATCTCTCTAAACCCTAAGAAGTGTCACTTTTTAGTCATGGAAAGAAAACTACTAGGGAATATAGTATCTAAGGAGGGAGTCAGGATTGACCCTGAAAGAGTGGAAGTTGCAGATAAGATTCCCATCCCCAAGACAATAAAATCCATCCAATCCTTCTTTGGGCAGATTAATTTTTTTAGAAGATGCATAACTAATTTTGTAGAGATTATCAAACCTATATCTAAAATGTTGAAAAGGGGAGAAAAAATTGATTGGACCACTGAAGAAATAGAGGCGTTTGCATTCATTAAAAAAGGGATAATAAAGATGCCCCTATGTTAAAATCACCAGACTTCATCAAACCCTTCCAGATCTTCTCATTTGCATCATGTCACACTATTGTGTTGGCATTTGCATGAAGATTGCATTAATGATATGTTATGTTGTCATTGATGTCAATTAACTAGTAATGATATTATTATTATTGTTGATATTGTCTTGTAACTGGTAGGAAGAGCTTTGTGAGGAGAACCAGTAACCGGTGTAAAATTTTAAACCCTACCAATTGTTTTTGTTAAACCCTAACCGATTAAGGTTGTTGAATTGGTTATGTTGCTTTATGATCTGATGTTGAGTGGTAATGATGGTGACACGTATGGTCATTGTATAAAGACAAGTTCAAAATGTTTTGGCACATTTTTTTGTCTAGGGAATGAGAAAAGTGTATTGCATCTAATGCAAAGCGCGTGATGACTTACTGAGATTGATGAAGCGGTAATCAAGGAGCGGTTGAAGTTTTCTTGATTGATGTCTAGAGATTTCTATGTAATCCAATGGTCATACTTGAATCGACTTGTTTGTAATCTCTATGAGAGAATTAGGTTTTTCTTGTGATACCCTCCTGATTGATTTGTTTATAAGGTCAATGAAGTTGTCTAGTTCAAGTTGTTGGTAGAGATCAATTGAGTGTGTGATAACCAAACCGGATGATGAGTCTGTAGTTTGAGTAAAGGCAGATAGGCTAAATTACCTATAAAATGTTTTATATGCAACAAGATTGGCCACATAGTTGCTAACTGTCCTAATGGTAAAAATGAACATAAGAGAGATAAATTCAAGAAGTATAAGGGTAAAGGCAAGAGAGATTATCTTATTGTTGTTGATAGTGGTATCACTGGTGAAGAATTTGATGGTGATGTTAGTGAAGATATTGTATTTGTAGCTATTAAGGAAGAGATATCAGACCAGAAGGCATTAGTATCTAGGATGGATAACTCTAATGATTGGATCATTGATAGTGGTTGTCACATCATATGACCGGTGATTGAAGCAAATTTCTTTCCTTGAAGGAATTTGATGGTGGTGTTGTTAGATTTGGCAATGAATCACTTTGCATGGTTAAAGGTAAGGGAGTTATTTCTCTTAATGGGAAGAGTAGTGCAGATGATGTCTACTGGGTTGAATGTCTAAAGCATAATCTTTTGAGTGTGGCGCAACTCAATGACAAAGGATACCCACAGGAGTTTAAAAATGGTATGTGAAAAATCTTTGACAACAAAGGTGAATTGATTGCAACAAGGAAGCAAGCTAAAGGTAACCTATTTCACCTTAATCCTAAAGTTAGCAACTATTTAATTACAAAAATAGATGATAGTTGGATTTAGCATAGGAGATTTTGTCATATAAACTTTGATAACATTGTTAAAGTGAGTAAGTCCAAGACAGTGAGAGGTTTTCCTCGGTTAGACAAACTGGTTAATGCTCTTTGCAAATAATGTCAGTTAGGAAAGATGACTTCTTCAACTTTCAAGAGCAAATACTTTTCAGCAGAGCACTTGTTAGATCTGGTTCATACAAATCTTTGTGGACCAATAAGAACAAAAATCATTCAAGGTGACAAATATTTCATGATTCTCACTAATGATTGCTCAAGGATGATATGGGTCACATTCTTGAAAGATAAGACTAAATCTTTTGGTAAGCTCAAGGCATCCAAGGCCTTAGCTGAGAAAGAGAGCGGTAAGAAGATAAATGTATGAGGACAGATCAGGGCGGTAAATTTACTTCTGAGGAATTCACTAGGTATTGTGAAGAAAATGGTATCAAGTGGTAACTTTCTGCACCAAGGACACCATAGCAGAATGGTATCATAGAGAGAAACAATCGGTCAATTGTTGAAGCTTCTAGGATAATATTGATAGAAGGAGGTCTAGTGAAAATATTTTGGAGAGAAGCTGTCAGCACAGCTATCTACACAATGAACTGGATTCTGGTGAAAATAGGTAAGGACAAGACTCCTTATGAATATTGGTATGGAAGATCACTTGATGTTAGCTATTTTAAGATATTTGGAAGCAAATGTTTTATTAAGAGAGGTGATTACATTAGAAAATTTGAAGTTAAAAGTGATGAAGGTATATTTATTGGCTATTCCACCAAGAGTAAGGACTACAAATGTTTTAACAACCAAACACAGAGAATTGTTGAGAGTGTTGATGTTAGAGTGAATGATTTTCTTGAAGTATCAGAAGGAAGCAGTTCAGAGAAAAAGGCTGAAGATCCTTGCATTTTGTTTTTAGAACTAGAAACTATGAAATCTAAAACCAGCAAAACAAATTTTGATGCACTTGTTCAACTAGAACAGATAAATTCAGAAGAAGATGATGCTAACAAAGAAGTTAAACCTGAAGATAATGATCATGTTATTCCTATATATGTGAGACTGAATCACAATCTTGAATAGATTATTGGGGATAAGGATGTTGGAGTTCTAACCAGAAGAAGAATCAGAGAGAATTCTTGCATGATCTCCACTATTGAGCCAAGAACTGCTAAGGAGGCATTTGGTGATGATAATTGGGTTAAACCTTGTTGGCATTATGGATGAATTTATTATGTGTTGCATTCATTTTTGGTCATTGATGTCAACACTAGCTATTAGGGATGGTTGGCGATAGACAAGTTTTGGTTACCAGTAGAAGATCTAATGTTACCGGCATAAGAGATTATCTGTTGGACACTTTTGACATGTTGGGTCTGTGGAATGTGATTGGTTACATGTGATATGTGCTTCTAGAGCATGTTTTGGTCATTTGGTATTGGCTTGGTATTGGATACTATCATACACTCTTGTAGACCCTTACCAACATTTGTTTAAGGCTTTACTAGCAGATATTTCACTAAGGAATCATGACAGGATGCATAAGTAGTGTTGGTACAGATTTTAGATGGATTTCAGGATGCCAAAGATGTTCTTTGATCATGCTTCAACTGCTTGAAGATATTGCAGTTCACTGGTTATCCTAACAATTGGTATCAAAGCTTTGGTCCTCTTTTGCAGAAGCTTAACCGCTTGAGGTAGATCCTATGGCAACTAACACTTCTAATCCACCAACAACTATTTTCAGAAGAGAAATCCCTAAGCTTAATGGAACAAATTATGGGATATGGAAAATTCGAATGGAGACTCATCTTAGATGTCTTGGCAAGGATATTTGGGAGATCACTGAGAAAGGATACACACCTTATTATCCGGCATCTGGCAATCCTGCTCTTGCAAACTTGGATAAGAATATTGAAAATAATTGTAGAGCTAGAGAAGCCCTCTTGTATGCACTTACTAATCAGCAGATCATGGGATTGACTGATAAATCATCTACAAAGGTTATGCGGGACAAATTACAAACTCTAAATGAAGGTGGCCCTACTCTCAAAATTGCTAAACTTGATGGTTATCGAGTAAGATATGAAAACTTGAAAATGGAAGATAATGAGAGAATTGTTGTATTTATAGAAAGAGTAAATGAGATTGTTATGGGAATTCAATGTTGTGGAGGATTTCTAGGTGAAGATGAAATAGTTTCCAAAGTCTTTAGAGCCCTTCCACCGGCTTATAAGATGAGGGAAACTGCAATTAATGAGTTAAGAACAATGGCAAACACTTCAGTTAATAGAGACATTTTGATTGGGAAATTATCTTCTTTTGAGCTTGAATAATTTGGATCTTCTGGAGCTGTAAAGTCTGAACCTTCTTTTCATGCATCATCATATATCGACAAAAGTGACTGGAAAGCCCTATATGCAAAAGGATTGGAAGACATGAGGAAAGAATATGAAGAACTTGAGCAACTTGAAGCCTTATTTGCTAGAAGAGTAACTAAAGGACCATCTGGAAATAAGTATGAAGGAAAAGCACCTTTTAAATGTTTTGCATGTAACAAGATTGGTCATTTTGCATCTAGATGTCCTAAAAGGAATGCAAGGTTTGAGCAAAGAGTTAAGAAATCTTTTAAGCCTAACTAGAACAGATATATATTCAAGAAAGGTAAACAATGCTACATAGTAGATGAGGAAGGAGTAACTGATGACTCTGGAGATGAACTGGCAGAAGACTGTTAGTGGATTTGGAAATGGAAAGGAATGAGTGTTCTAAGATAGAGTTCTTTATGTTGAAGATGTGAAAGCATATATTCATTGCACTCTAGAGGATTTGGGTTCATTAGAGATTAAATCAATGTACATGTTTACTTTGTTGAACAATGATGGATTTCTTAAACCAGAATTTCAAATTCTGAAGGATCGGGGTTTTACCAACATTCTGGAGATGCCAGAGTTTGAGGATGAGACTATTTAGTATGTGTTGAGCTGAGTCCATGGCGAGTTCATGTGGCTTGATCGGTCCTATAAAATCACCAAGGAGGTGATCTGTACTATCACTGGCTTACCCTTGGCCAGACAAACACCGGGTAGGAGGAAGATTCTGAACAATGAGGTGAACAAGCTAACCAGTTTCACCTATGACAACCGGTCGATGCAGATTAGCACTATCAGAGATAAAGTTGTTCAATTTGCAAGCATGGTAATTTGATACAAGGTAACTCAATCAAACGGATTGAACTCTATTTCCAGTTCATGTATTTTCTATGCACACAAGATGGTGAAATAAAATGAGAAATATGATCTTTGTTAGTGGATGTGTGATGATTTGATTTCTAATTTGGGAAAGATTAAGGGAGATAAGAAAGATAGATTCCGGTAAGGAAATCTCATTGTCTGTTTGATGCTTTTCTTTTTGAATGAGATACCAGGATCCGATAAGAGGCAATGGGCCTTTGATATACCAGTAGGTAAATAGATCAAGGATGCATTGAGAAACTAGGGATAGGATAGAGACTCCATTTTGTGGAGTTATTTCAAGGTATTTCAGAAAGCTATGAAGAAGATGGAAAGGATCCCTAAGCATATTGTTGATAAATACTCTATCGAAATATGTTTCATGGTGAAAAAGGATGAAACTTTGATGGAGGCAGTATAACCTAGGACTATCTAGGATATGAGATGGGCTATAGATATTGGACCTTTATGCCAAGATTCTTATAGATGCCTTGGTTGATGAGAAGGAGAAAACATTTGGCACAGCTAAGCAGGAGGAATCTGAGGTGAAGGTTGGTTTCGGCAAGAAGAAAAGGGAAGGGTAAATCAAGAAGGTTGGACGGGATGTCCAAAAGATGTCCTCTAAAATCAAACAAATAATTGGTTTGGTAGAGACATCTCCTCTAGCAGTTGTTCGGGCTTCTCCAACAGTAGGAACTAGTAAGGGTTTATCTAAGAGGAAGAAACTAGAAACATTTATTGCTCCTGTTGAATCTGGTTCTGAGACTGAGGAATAAATCTTGAGATTCCTGAGATCTATATGAGGATTCAAAGGAAGAAGCCCAAGGAAGAGAAGTTGTAGAAATCCACAGTCACTCCTCTGGCATCTTAGAAGAAAATTTTAAAGGAGGAAGCCTATTGACAAAAGGAAACCGACCAAGGAGTCTGCTCCCACCCTCGGTAAGAAAAAAGTTAGATTTAGATATTACTCTTGAATCTGGTAAAAGTGTAAAGGTTATTGCTCCTCTTTTTGTTGTTGAATTGATTTATCATATCACAAAGGATGGTATTTTGAGTAACATACAACACTATTATGGTGATATGGATGATAAGGAACAAAAGGAGATTGAGGAATCGGTTTTTTTATATTTAGACATATATAAGAAAGCTCTAATTGAAATTTATACTCAAGTACCGAAAGATTTGTATAATAAGTTAGATGCTAGGAAGTTATCAGCTATTGAGGAGGATAAGCATATTAAGATTCAGGAATTGATAAATGTTTGTGGTGCTATAACTGATGAAGAGATGTTGCAGTGTCTAGAGTTTTCTAATAAAATGATTTTTCGGAGTAGACACTGGCATATAAGTCTTATGGTGGGAAGAGTAAATGAAATATTTGTGAAGGAAACTCATGAGGCTTGGGTTAAATTCTTTATGGATAAACCAGTTTTGTTTACATCACTGGATATTCTACCTAAGTCTTACATTCCAGACATATCAAATGATGATAAAGGTAAAGGTATATTAGGTGGAGATCCATCGGTTTTGGAACGAAAAACATCTTATGGCATTCCTCCGGCAGTTACACTTGTACAGGATGTTGAGATTAATAACCTGGTAGATAATCCTCTAGTAATTGATGTTGA